>NW_027250842.1:1453228-1478773 GCF_044704955.1 Pristiophorus japonicus | reverse complement strand
GCTGTCTCTCTCTCGCTGTCTCTCTCTCGCTGTCTCTCTCTCGCTGTCTCTCTCTCGCTGTCTCTCTCTCTCTCGCTGTCTCTCTCTCTCTCGCCTCTCTCTCGCTGTCTCTCTCTCTGCTCTCTCTCTCTCGCTGTCTCTCTCTCTCGCTGTCTCTCTCTCTCTCGCTGTCCTCTCTCTCTCGCTGTCTCTCTCTCTCTCTCGCTGTCTCTCTCTCTCTCGCTGTCTCTCTCTCTCTCGCTGTCTCTCTCTCTCTCGCTGTCTCTCTCTCTCTCGCTGTCTCTCTCTCTCTCGCTGTCTCTCTCTCTCTCGCTGTCTCTCTCTCTCTCGCTGTCTCTCTCTCTCTCGCTGTCTCTCTCTCTCTCTCTCGCTGTCTCTCTCTCTCTCGCTGCTCTCTCTCTCTCGCTGCCTCTCTCTCTCGCTGCCTCTCTCTCTCTCGCTGCCTCTCTCTCTCGCTGCCTCTCTCTCTCGCTGCCTCTCTCTCTCGCTGCCTCTCTCTCTCGCTGTCCTCTCTCTCCGCTGCTCTCTCTCTCGCTCTCTCTCTCTCTCGCTGTCTCTCTCTCTCTCGCTGTCTCTCTCTCTCCTCTCGCTGTCTCTCTCTCGCTGTCTCTCTCTCTCTCGCTGTCTCTCTCTCTCTCGCTGTCTCTCTCTCTCTCGCTGTCTCTCTCTCTCTCGCTGTCTCTCTCTCTCTCGCTGTCTCTCTCTCTCTCGCTGTCTCTCTCTCTCGCTGTCTCTCTCTCTCGCTGTCTCTCTCTCTCTCGCTGTCTCTCTCTTTCGCTGTCTCTCTCTCTCGCTGTCTCTCTCTCTCTCGCTGTCTCTCTCTCTCTCGCTGTCTCTCTCTCTCTCGCTGTCTCTCTCTCTCTCGCTGTCTCTCTCTCTCTCTCTCTCGCTGTCTCTCTCTCTCTCTCGCTGCTCTCTCTCTCGCTGCCTCTCTCTCTCTCGCTGCCTCTCTCTCTCTCGCTGCCTCTCTCTCTCTCTCGCTGCCTCTCTCTCTCTCTCGCTGCCTCTCTCTCTCTCGCTGCCTCTCTCTCTCTCGCTGCCTCTCTCTCTCTCGCTGCCTCTCTCTCTCTCGCTGCCTCTCTCTCTCTCGCTGCCTCTCTCTCTCTCGCTGCCTCTCTCTCTCTCGCTGCCTCTCTCTCTCTCGCTGCCTCTCTCTCTCTCGCTGCCTCTCTCTCTCTCGCTGCCTCTCTCTCTCTCGCTGCCTCTCTCTCTCTCGCTGCCTCTCTCTCTCTCGCTGTCTCTCTCTCTCGCTGTCTCTCTCTCTCGCTGTCTCTCTCTCTCTCTCTCGCTGTCTCTCTCTCTCTCTCTCGCTGTCTCTCTCTCTCTCTCTCGCTGTCTCTCTCTCTCTCGCTGTCTCTCTCTCTCTCGCTGTCTCTCTCTCTCTCTCGCTGTCTCTCTCTCTCTCGCTGTCTCTCTCTCTCTCGCTGTCTCTCTCTCTCGCTGTCTCTCTCTCTCTCGCTGTCTCTCTCTCTCTCGCTGTCTCTCTCTCTCTCGCTGTCTCTCTCTCTCTCGCTGTCTCTCTCTCTCTCGCTGTCTCTCTCTCTCTCGCTGTCTCTCTCTCTCTCGCTGTCTCTCTCTCTCTCGCTGTCTCTCTCTCTCTCGCTGTCTCTCTCTCTCTCGCTGTCTCTCTCTCTCGCTGTCTCTCTCTCTCTCGCTGTCTCTCTCTCTCTCGCTGTCTCTCTCTCTCTCGCTGTCTCTCTCTCTCTCGCTGTCTCTGGCCCACGCTCTCGCTGTCTCTCTCTCTCGCCCGCTCTCTCGCCCGCTCTCTCGCCCGCTCTCTCGCCCGCTCTCTCGCCCGCTCTCTCGCCCGCTCTCTCGCCCGCTCTCTCGCCCGCTCTCTCGCCCGCTCTCTCGCCCGCTCTCTCGCCCGCTCTCTCGCCCGCTCTCTCGCCCGCTCTCTCGCCCTGTCTCTCGCTCTCTCTCTCGCCCTGTCTCTCTCTCGCTCTCTCGCCCTGTCTCTCTCTCGCTCTCTCGCCCTGTCTCTCTCTCGCTCTCTCGCCCTGTCTCTCGCTCGCTCTCTCGCCCTGTCTCTCGCTCGCTCTCTCGCTCGCTCTCTCGCCCTGTCTCTCTCTCTCTCTCTCGCCCTGTCTCTCTCTCTCTCTCTCGCCCTGTCTCTCGCTCGCTCTCTCGCCCTGTCTCTCGCTCGCTCTCTCGCCCTGTCTCTCGCTCGCTCTCTCGCCCTGTCTCTCGCTCGCTCTCTCGCTCTCTCGCTCTGTCTCTCGCTCGCTCTCTCGCTCGCTCTCTCGCCCTGTCTCTCGCTCGCTCTCTCGCCCTGTCTCTCGCCCTGTCTCTCGCCCTGTCTCTCGCCCTGTCTCTCGCCCTGTCTCTCGCCCTGTCTCTCGCCCTGTCTCTCGCCCTGTCTCTCGCCCTGTCTCTCGCCCTGTCTCTCGCCCTGTCTCTCGCCCTGTCTCTCGCCCTGTCTCTCGCCCTGTCTCTCGCCCTGTCTCTCGCCCTGTCTCTCGCCCTGTCTCTCGCCCTGTCTCTCGCCCTGTCTCTCGCCCTGTCTCTCGCCCTGTCTCTCGCCCTGTCTCTCGCCCTGTCTCTCGCCCTGTCTCTCGCCCTGTCTCTCGCCCTGTCTCTCGCCCTGTCTCTCGCCCTGTCTCTCGCCCTGTCTCTCGCCCTGTCTCTCGCCCTGTCTCTCGCCCTGTCTCTCGCCCTGTCTCTCGCCCTGTCTCTCGCCCTGTCTCTCGCCCTGTCTCTCGCCCTGTCTCTCGCCCTGTCTCTCGCCCTGTCTCTCGCCCGCTATCTCGCCCGCTATCTCGCCCGCTATCTCGCCCGCTATCTCGCCCTCTCTCTCGCCCGCTATCTCGCCCTCTCTCTCGCTCGCTCTCTCGCCCTGTCTCTCTGGCCCGCTCTCTCGCTCTCTCTCTGGCCCGCTCTGTCTCTCGCTCGCTCTCTCGCCCTGTCTCTCTGGCCCGCTCTCTCGCTCTCTCTCTGGTCCGCTCTGTCTCTCGCTCTCTCTCTGGCCCACGCTCTCTCTCTCGCTGTCTCTCTGTGACTGACCTTGGGTCACCCCCTCCCTCTCTGACGACACGTCCCATCGGAGCCCAGCTTTACCCGTCCGTGTTCTCTTGCGTTGACAGGCAGCCATCGGACACGAGGCGTGAGGGGCCTCGAAGCTAAACACCCTCCCCCTTGACGGTCCGTCTGAGGGTCCGCTGCCGGGAGGCGAGTGCCGGGGCAGGCCCGGTCCCGAGGGTGAAGAGGAGCGTTGCCGATGGGCCAGTGACGGCAGTCGTCCTGATGTCGGGCCCGGATCCCCTGCGCCAGACGCGAGACGGTTCCTGCTCGGGCCTTCTGAGGACCACCTGCGGCGGAGCCCCGACGACGAGGCGTGAGTGTGGTCGCCATCGTCCTCTCACAGAGGCCTCGCCCGCGTGCGTTACCAACACGGGGGAGTGGGGGGGGGGGGGGGTTGTTGAGGTGTGGGAACATCAGCCAACAGGCCGGCAGACGGAGCCTGGGCTAACAACACTAAGAACATAAGAAATAGGAGCAGGAGTCGGCCATTCGGCCCCTCGAGCCTGCTCCGCCATTTAATAAGATCACGGCTGACCTTCGACCTCAACTCCACTTTCCCGCCCCTTCCCCACATCACTCGATTCCCTTAATGTCCAAAAATCTAGCGATCTCAGCCTTGAATATACTCAAAGACTGAGCCTCCCACAGCCCTTTGGGGCAGAGAATTCCAAAGATTCACCCCCCTCTGAGTGAAGAAGTTTCTCCTCATCCTAGTCCTCAATGGCCGACCCCTGACCCTGAGACTGTGTGACCCCTGGTTCTAGACTCCCCAGCCCCGGGAGGGGGGGGAAAACACCCTCCCTGTATCTACCCTGTCAAGCCCCTGTGAGAATTGTGTGTGTTTCAATGAGATCCCCTCTCATTCTTCTAAACTCCAAAGAATATCGGCCCAGTCTACTCAATCTCTCCTCATAGGACAATCCCTCCCATCCCAGGAATCAGTCTGGTGAACCTTCGCTGCACTCCCTGAATGGCAAATATATCCTTCCTTAGGTCAGGAGACCAGAACGGTGCACAGTACTCCAGGTGTGGTCTCACCAGGGCCCGGTATAATTGCAGTAAGACGTCTTTACTCTTATACTCAAATCCTCTTATAAAGGCCAACATACCATTTGCTTTCTTCATTGCTTGCTGTACCTGTGTGTTAACTCTCAGTGATTGGTGTACAAGGACCCCCAGGTCCCTCTGAACACCAACTAATCTGATCCAGAGATTTTTGGATATTAAGGTAATCAAGAGCTATGGGGATAGTCATCTTAGGCAGTCCCTCGGGTGACCGATGAGTTCTCAGGTGACTGATGAGTCCAATGCGGGACCCACGGTCTCTGTCACAGGTAGGGCAGACGGTCGTTGAAGGAGAGGGTGGGTGGGGATACCTGGGTTGCCGGGCGCTGTTTACGCTTGGCTTCAGCTCGCTCTCGGCGACGAGACTCGAGGAGCTCGGCGCCTTCCCCTTGAGCGGTCTCGGGCCACGGATTCCCAGGTGTCGGTGGGGATGTTGCACTTTTTCAAGGAGGCTTTCTCGGGGTGTCCTTGAAGCGTTCCTCTGCCCACCCGGTCGGGTTGTGGGGGTGGGGGTCACTTGCTGTGTCGGCGCTCCGAACAGAACGCCTGGTTTGGGAGTCTCGTATCGGGCATGCGGACGATGTGGCCCGTCCATTGGAGCTGATCGAGCGTGACCAATGCTGGGGATATTGGCCTGAGCGAGGACACGGGCGGTGCCTCTATCCTGCCAGGATCTTGTGGGGGCAGCGTTGGTGGTACTTCTGGGTGGATTTATGAAGGGGAAGTCATGTTTGACAAATTTGCCGCAGTTCTTTGAGGATGTAACGAACAGGATGGATAAAGGGGAACCAGTGGATGTGGTGTATTTGGACTTCCAGAAGGCATTTGACAAGGTGCCATATAAAAGGTTACTGCACAAGATAAAAGTTCACGGGGTTGGGGGTAATATATTAGCATGGATAGAGGATTGGCTAACGAACAGAGAACAGAGAGTCGGGATAAATGGTTCATTCTCGGGTTGGCAACCAGTAACTAGTGGGGTACCGCAGGGATCAGTGCTGGGACCCCAACTATTTACAATCTATATTAATGACTTGGAAGAAAGGACCGAGTGTAACGTAACCAAGTTTGCTGACGATACAAAGATAGGAGGAAAAGCAATGTGTGAGGAGGACACAAAAAATCTGCAAAAGGCCATAGACAGGCTAAGTGAGTGGGCAAAAATTTGGCAGATGGAGTATAATGTTGGAAAGTGTGAGGTTATCTACTTTGACAGAAAAAAATCAAAGAGCAAGTTATTATTTAAATGGAGAAAGATTGCAAAGTGCTGCAGTACAGCGGGACCTGGGGGTTACTTGTGCATGAAACACAAAAGGATAGTATGCAGGTACAGCAAGTGATCAGGAAGGCCAATGGTATCTTGGCCTTTATTGCAAAGGGGATGGAGTATAAAAGCAAGGAAGTCTTGCTCCAGTTATACAGGGTATTGGTGAGGCCACACCTGGAGTACTGCGTGCAGTTTTGGTCTCCGTATTTACGAAAGGATATACTTGCTTTGGAGGCAGTTCAGAGAAGGTTCACTCGGTTGATTCCGGGGATGAGGGGGTTGACTTATGAGGAAAGGTTGAGGAGGTTGGGCCTCTATTCATTGGAATTCAGAAGAATGAGAGGTGATCTTATCGAAAGGTTAAGATTATGAGGGGGGCTCGACAAGGTGGATGCAGAGAGGATGTTCCCACTGATGGGGGAGACTAGAACTAGGGGGCATGGTCTTAGAATAAGGGGCCGCCCATTTAAAACAGAGGTGAGGAGGAATTTCTTCTCTCTGAGGGTTGTAAATCTGTGGAATTCTCTGCCTCAGAGAGCTGTGGAAGCTGGGACATTGAATATATTTAAGCTAGAGATAGACAGTTTCTTAACCGATAAGGGGTTATGGGGAGCGGGCGGGGAAGTGGAGCTGAGTCCATGATCGGATCAGCATTGATTGTATTGAATGGCGGAGCAGGCTCGAGGGGCCGTATGGCCGACTCCTGCTCCTATTTCTTATGTTCTTATATAATTTTCTTATCAAAATCATGAGGGGTCTGGACAGAGTAGATGGAGAGAAACTGTTCCCATTGGTGGAAGGGCCGAGAACCAGAGGATACAGATTTAAGGCGATTGGCAGAAGAACCAAAGGCGACATGAGGGAAAACCTTTTTACGCAGCGAGTGGTTAGGATCGGGAATGCACGGCCTGAAAGGGTGGTGGAGGCAGACTCCATCGTGGCTTTCAAAAGGGAGTTGGATAAGTACCTGCAGGAAAAATATTTTCAGGGCTACGGGGAAAGAGCGGGGCAGTGGGACTGGCTGACGTGCTCCTGCAGAGAGCCGGCACGGATTCGACGGGCCGAGGAGTCTCCTGTGCTGGAACCATTCTATAATTCTATTCTGCACTCACCTCAGAGTCAGAAGGTTGTGGGTTCAAGTCCCACTCCAGGGACTTGAGCACAAAAATCTAGGCTGACACTCCAGCCGAGGGAGTGCCGCACTGTCGGAGGGGCGGTGCTGAGGGAGCGCCGCACTGTCGGAGGGGCAGTACTGAGGGAGCGCCGCACTGTCGGAGGGGCGGTACTGAGGGAGCGCCGCACTGTCGGAGGGGCAGTACTGAGGGAGTGCCGCACTGTCGGAGGGGCGGTACTGAGGGAGCGCCGCACTGTCGGAGGGGGAGTGCCGCACTGTTGGAGGGGGCGGTACTGAGGGAGGGGCAGTACTGAAGGAGGGTTGCACTGTCGGAGGGGCAGTACTGAGGGAGCACCGCACTGTCGAAGGGGCGGTGCCGAGGGAGGGTTGCACTGTCGGAGGGGCAGTACTGAGGGAGGGTTGCACTGTCAGAGGGGCGGTACTGAAGGAGGGTTGCACTGTCGGAGGGGCAGTACTGAGGGAGTGCCGCACTGTCGGACGTGCCGTCTTTCAGATGAGACGTTAAACCGAGGCTGCATCTTGCCCGCTTAAATACGGAGACCAAAACTGCACGCAGTACTCCGGGTGTGGCCTCACCAATACCCTGTATAACTGGAGCAAGACTTCCCTGCTTTTATACTCCATCCCCTTTGCAATAAAGGCCAAGATACCATTGGCCTTCCTGATCACTTGCTGTACCTGCATAGTATCCTTTTGTGTTTCATGCACAAGTAACCCCCAGGTCCCGCTGTACTGCGGCACTTTGCAATCGTTCTCCATTTAAATAATAACTTGCTCTTTGATTTTTTTTCTGCCAAAGTGCATGACCTCACACTTTCCAACATTATACTCCATCTGCCAAATTTTTGCCCACTCACTTAGCCTGTCTATGGCCTTTTGCAGACTTTTTGTGTCCTCCTTGCACATTGCTTTTCCTCCCAGTTTTGTATCATCAGCAAACTTGGCTACGTTACACTCGGTCCATTTTTTCCAAGTCGTTAATATAGATTGTAAATAGTTGGGGCCCCAGCACTGATCCCTGTGGCACCCCACTAGTTACTGGTTACCAACCAGAGAATGAACCATTTATCCCGACTCTCTGTTTTCTGTTCATTGAAGGATAGGGACAGGACGTCGGGGATAACTCCCCTGCTCTTCTTCAAAATTGTGGCCACGGGATCTTTTACGTCCACCTGAGAGGGCAGACGGGCCTCGGTTTAACGTCTCATCGGAAATAGGGCCCCTCCCAACAGCGCAGCACTGGGAGTGTCAGCCTAGATTTTTGTGCTCAAGTCCCTGGAGTGGGACTTGAACCCACAACCTCATGACTCGGAGGCGAGGGTGTGACCCACACTGGAAGGGAAATATCGTAATCCGACGGGGAAGGAAGCAAGCCTCCAGCAATGCCTTGGGTTCACCAGATTGATCGCTGGGACAAGAAGGCTGTCCCATGAGAAGACATTGAGTTGATGTGGCCTATACTCTCTGGAGTTTAGAAGAATGAGAAGTGGTCTCATTGAAACATACAAAATGCTTACAGGGATTGACAGAGTAGATGCGGGGAGGGTGTTTGCCCCGGGGCTGGGGAGTCTAGAACCAGGGGTCACACAGTCTCAGAATAAGGGGTTGGCCATTGAGGACTGAGATGGGGAGAAACTTCTTCACCCAGAGGGTCTCCGTATTTACGAAAGGATATACCTTGCTTTGGAGGCAGTTCAGAGAAGGTTCACTCGGTTGATTCCGGAGATGAGGGGGTTGACTTATGAGGAAAGGTTGAGGAGGTTGGGCCTCTACTCATTGGAATTCAGAAGAATGAGAGGTGATCTTATCGAAACGTATAAGATTATGAGGGGGCTTGACAAGGTGGATGCAGAGAGGATGTTCCCACTGATGGGGGAGACTAGAACTAGGGGGCATGGTCTTAGAATAAGGGGCCGCCCATTTAAAACTGAGATGAGGAGGAATTTCTTCTCTGAGGGTTGTAAATCTGTGGAATTCTCTGCCTCCGAGAACTGTGGAGGCTGGGACATTGAATATATTTAAGACAGAAATAGATAGTTTCTGAAAACGATAAGGAGTTATGGGGAGCGAACGGGGAAGTGGAGCTGAGTCCATGATCGGATCAGCCATGATCGTATTAAATGACGGAGCAGGCTCGAGGGGCCGAATGGCCAACTCCTGCTCCTATTTCTTATGTGCTTATGTTCAATCAACATAACAACAACAGATTATCTGATCATTGGGACGTCTGGTGTTCGTGAAAGACACTACAGAAATGCAAGTCATAGAATCATAAAAATTTACAGCATGGAAGGAGGCCATTCAGCCCATCGTGTCTGCCCCAGCCGACCAAGAGCTACCCAGTCTAATCCCACTCTCCAGCTCTGGGTCCGTAGCCCTGTAGGTTTACGGCACTTCAAGTGCACCTCCAGGTACTTTTTAAATGTAGTGAGGGTTTCTGCCTCTACCACCCTTTCAGGCAGTGAGTTCCCCCCCAGACCCCCACCACCCTCTGGGTGAAGACATTTCCCCTCTAACCCCCTCTAAACCTCCCCCCAATTACTTTAAATCTATGCCCCCTGGTTATTGACCCCTCTGCTAAGGGAAACAGGTCCGTCCTATCCACTCTATCCAGGCCCCTCATCATTTTATACACCTCAATCAGGTCTCCCCTCAGCCTCCTCTGTTCCAAAGAAAACAACCCCAGCCCATCCAATCTTTCCTCATCGCTAAAATTCTCCAGTCCCGGCAACATCCTGGTAAATCTCCTCTGCACCCTCTCCAGTGCAGTCACATCTTTCCTGTAATGTGGCGACCAGAACTGCACGCAGTACTCCAGCTGTGGCCTAACCCAGTGTTTTATACAGTTCAAGCATAACCTCCCCCTGCTCTTGTATTCCATGCCCCGGCCAATAAAGCCAAGTATCCCGTGTGCCTTCTTAACCACCTGATCTTCCTGGCCTGCTACCTTCAGGGCTGTTCCTCTACACTTCTCAGGGTCCTACCATTTAATGTGTATTCCTTTGCCTTGTTGGACCTCCCCAAATGCATTACAGAACGAGAACATAAGAAATAGGAGCAGGAGTCGGCCACGCGACCCCTCGAGCCTGCGCCGCCATTCAAGACGATCGTGGCTGATCCGATCATGGACTCGGCTCCACTTCCCTCTCCCTTATCCCCTTATCTTTTAAGAAACTGTCTATTTCTGTCTTAAATTTATCCTGGAGTATAATCACACACCTCCTTTTGCCACTGTTCTGCCCACCTGACCAGTTCAGTGGTCGCTTCCTGCAGTCCAGCACCTTTCTTCTTCATCATCGACCGCACAGCTGTCTAAAAGTCTTTCCAAAATTCTTTCTTTTCTTTTCCCCAGTTTGAAGCAATGGACCAGGAGAGCGGAGGGGAATCGCTGAAAGGTCCTGGGTCTCAGTGGAAGAACTACAAGCTCGTGGCTGATCCAACGATTCGACGCGTGCCGCAGAAGGTGTACCGCTATGACGGAGTGTATTTCAGCATTCCGGTATGTGTGTCAATGGAATGTTGGAAAATGACCACCAGTGCATCCACTATTTCTAGGGCCATTTCCTTCAGCACTCTGGGAAGGTGCAGCACGGGCCAATTGCGAAGCTGTGAGGCCCACATTCTGTGCTGTGAATTCCACGGAGAGAGAGGTCCTGTGGGAAGGAGGGCAGTGTGGGTATGTTTGAGTTTGTGTGTCTGTATTGCCACATGCAGCAGAGCCTGGTTTCAAGTCGTCTTCGATCCCCTTGCCACTGGACCAAGATCTTGCTCTGTCAAGCGGCCACCCCAAGTTAAAACAATGCACCCACAGGCACCTTCCACTGTTTAAAATGAGTTCCTCAGTCACTTGAGTACTCACTTTTAGCGTGGAAGCAAGTCATCCTCGCGTGTTACTCTGCGCGCGCGCGCGTTACTCTCTTTCTCTCCACCCCCCCCTGCGCGTGCGCGCGTTACTTCGGTTTGTGTGTTACTCTCCGGGTGGATAAAGGGAACCAGTGGATGTGGTGCATTTGGACTTCCAGAAGGCATTTGACAAGGTGCCACATAAAAGGTTACTGCACAAGATAAAAGATCACGGTGTTGGGGGTAATATATTAGCATGGGTAGAGGATTGGCTAACGAACAGGGAGTTGGGATAAATGGTTCATTCTCGGGTTGGCAACCAGTAACTAGTGGGGTGTCACAGGGATCAGTGCTGGGACCCCAACTATTTACAATCTATATTAATGACTTGGAGAAAGGACTGAGTGTAACGAGGACACACTAAATCTGCAAAAGGACACAGACAGGCTAAGTGAGTGGGCAAAAATTTGGCAGATGGAGTATAATGTTGGAAAGTGTGAGGTCATGCACTTTGGCAGAAAAAAAAAATCACAGAGCAAGTTATTATTTAAATGGAGAAAGATTGCAAAGTGCCGCAGTACAGCGGGACCTGGGGGTTACTTGTACATGAAACACAAAAGGTTAGTATGCAGGTACAGCAAGTGATCAGGAAGGCCAATGGTATCTTGGCCTTTATTGCAAAGGGGATGGAGTATAAAAGCAGCGAAGTCTTGCTCCAGTTATACAGGGTATTGGTGAGGCCACACCTGGAGTACTGCGTGCAGTTTTGGTTTCCGTATTTACGAAAGGATATACTTGTTTTGGAGGCAGTTCAGAGAAGGTTCACTCGGTTGATTCCGGAGATGAGGGGGTTGACTTATGAGGAAAGGTTGAGTCGGTTGGGCCTCTACTCATTGGAATTCAGAAGAATGAGAGTTGATCTTATCGAAACGTATCAGATTATGAGGGGGGCTCGACAAGGTGGATGCAGAGAGGATGTTTCCACTGATGGGGGAGACTAGAACTAGGGGGCATGGTCTTAGAATAAGGGGCCGCCCATTTAAAACTGAGATGAGGAGAAATTTGTTCTCTGAGGGTTGTAAATCTGTGGAATTCGCTGCCTCAGAGAGCTGTGGAGGCTGGGTCATTGAATATATTTAAGACAGAAATAGACAGTTTCTTGAACGATAAGGGGATAAGGAGAGCGGGCGGGGAAGTGGAGCTGAGTCCATGATCGGATCAACATTGATCGTATTAAATGGTGGAACAGGCTCAAGGGGCCATATGGCCGACTCCTGTTTCTTATGTTCTGATGTCTCTGTATGAGTGGAGATCAAATCCCTGATCGCTGTTTTGGAACTTTGGAAGCAACATCGGCAGGGCCCAGGTACAGAGGAGTGGGAAGGTCGGGGCGGATGAGCGGCGAGGGATCGTGGCGGAGGTGCGGAGGCCCAGAAGAGCCGAGGGCCCAGGGGGCAGCACGGGCCCAGCCCACACACACTGTGCGATATGTGAGCGCACTGGGTCCGTGCAGCAGAGCAGGTCTCTAGACGTCCTGCTTAACCCTCGCCACTGGACCAAGACCCGGCTCTGTCGAGCCCCGTGTGGTGGCTGGTGTGCAACGGTCACCCCACGTTAAAAAAAATCCACCCACAGGCATCTCCCACCCCCTCAATTGGAGGTCGGGACCTGGAACATCGGGTCCTTCATCCAAACACCTGTGAACCCGTGGAAGCAAGTCACCCTGGTTCGAGGGACCGCCGATGATGATGATGACGTCACTGTCGGTGTACAATCAGAGAACGGTTACAGCACAGAAGGAGGCCATTCGGCCCATCGAACTCGTGCCGGCTCTCTGCAAGAGCACCTCAGCCAGTCGCGCTCCCCCCGCCCTTTCCCCGTAGCCCTGCGAATCTTATCCAACTCCCTTTCGAAAGCCGCGATCGAGTCTGCCTCCTCCACCCTCTCAGGCCGTGCTTTCCCGATCCTAGCCACTCGCTGCGTAAAAAAGGTTTCTCCTCGTGTGGCCTTTGGTTCTTCTGCCAATCGCCTTACCTCTGTGTCCTCTGGTTCCCGACCCTTCAGCCAATGGGAACAGTTTCTCTCTCTCTACCCTGGCCAGACCCCTCGTGATTTTGAACACCTCGATCAAATCTCCTCTCAACCTTCTCTGCTCCAAGGAGAGCAACCCCAGCTTCTCCAGTCTATTCCCGTCACTGAAGTCCCTCATGCCTGGAACCGTTCTGGTCAATCTCCTCTGCACCCTCTCTTAAGGCCTTCACACCCTTCCTAAAGTGCGGGGCCCAGAATTGGACACACTACTCCAGTTGAGGCCGAACCCGTGTTTTATACAGGTTCATCATAACGTCCTTGCTTTTGTTCTCTATGCCTCTGTTTATGAAGCCCAGTATCCCGTTAGCTTTTTTAACCGCTTTCTCAACCTGCCCTGCCACCTTCAACGATTTGGGCACATATACTCCCCCCCCCCCCCCCCCCCCCCAGGTCTCTCTGTTCATGCACCCCCTTTAGGATTGTACCCTTTCGTTTATATTTCCCCTCATTCTTTCCACCAAAATGTGTCACTTTGCACTTTTCTGCGTTAAACTTCATCTGCCACGTGCCCGCCCATTCCACCCGCCTGGCTATGTCCTGTTGAAGTCTATATCACTATCCTCCTCACTGTTCACTATATGCCCAAGTTTGTGTCATCTGCAAATGTTGAAATTGTGTGTATCACTGTATGAGGGTCATGCCTCTGTGTGTTTATCGCTGTGTATGAGGTGTGTCACTAACGGGTGCAGTAGCAAAGCGGTTATTTACTGGACTGGAAACTGAGCTCACGGCAGCTGGGGAATTTAAATTCAGTTAGTTAAATAAATCTCTAGATTTAAAAAGTGAGTATCAGTGACCATGTAACCACAGGATTGTTGTTTAAAAACCCATCTGATGTCCTTTATGGAAGGAAATCTGCCAACCTTACCCCGGTCTGGCCTATAGGCAGTCCCTCGGAATCGAGGAAGACTTGCTTCCACTCTAAACATTGAGTCCTTAGGTGGCTGAACAGTCCAATACGAGAGCCACAGTCCCCGTCGCAGGTGGGACAGACAGACGTTGAGGGAAGGGGAGGGTGGGACTGGTTTGCCGCACGCTCCTTCCGCTGCCTGCGCTTGGTTTCTGTACGCTCTCGGCGACGAGACTCGAGGTGCTCAGCGCTCCCTCCCGGATGCACTTCCTCCACTTAGGGGCGGACTGGTCTTTGGGCCCGGGGACACCCAGGTGTCGGTGGGGATGTTGCACTTTATATCAGGGAGGGCTTTGAGGGTGGTCCCTTGTAACGTTTCCTCTGCCCACCTTTGGCTCGTTTGCCTGTGAAGGAGTTCCGAGTAGAGCGCTTGCTTTGGGGAGTCTCGTGTCTGGGGGGGACATGCGGACAATGTGGCCCTGCCCAGCGGAGCTGGTCGAGTGTGGTCAGTGCTTCGATGCTGGGGATGTTGGGCCTGGTCGAGGACGCTAACGTTGGTGCGTCTGTCCTCCCGGGGGATTTGCAGGATCTTGCGGAGACAGCGTTGGTGGTATTTCCCCAGCGACTTGAGGTGTCTACTGTACATGGTCCGTGTCTCTGAGCCATACAGGAGGGCGGGTATCACTACAGCCCTGTAGACCATGAGCTGGGGGTGAGATACCTACTGTACATGGTCCATGTCTCTGAGCCATACAGGAGGGCGGGTATCACTACAGCCCTGTAGACCATGAGCTGGGGGTGAGATACCTACTGTACACGGTCCATGTCTCTGAGCCATACAGGAGGGCGGGTATCACTACAGCCCTGTAGACCATGAGCTGGGGGTGAGATACCTACTGTACATGGTCCGTGTCTCTGAGCCACACAGGAGGGCGGGTATCACTACAGCCCTGTGGACCATGAGCTCGGTGGTGGATTTGAGGGCCTGGTCTTCAAACACACTCTTCCTCAGGCGGCCGAAGGCTGCACTGGAGGCGGTGTTGGATCTCGCCAATGTCTGCCCTTGTTGATAGGAGGCTCCCGGGGTATGGGAAATGGTCCACGTTGTCCAGGGCCGTGCCGTGGATCTTGATGACTGGTGGGGGCAGTGCTATATATGTGACTCCAGACCCACAGCAACGTGGTTGACTCTTAAAATGCCCTCAAACGGCCCGGCGAGCCACTGAGTTGCATCAAAACCGCGACGACAAAGTCAGCACTGTGGGAGCTCCTTCACCACACGGACTGCAGCGGTTCAAGAAGGCAGCTCACCACCACCTTCCCGAGGGCAATTAGGGACGGGCAATAAATGCCGGCCTTGCCAGTGACACCCACCTCCCAGGAACGAGTCCAAAAAAAAATAGTCGATTGAGGAGGGTGGAAGTTGCTGGGGTTCTTTATTACATGTTTCATACATAACAGCGTCCTCGACCAGGCCAACATCCCCAGCATCGAAGCACTGACCACACTCGACCAGCTCCGCTGGGCAGGGCCACATTGTCCGCATGTCCCCCCCAGACACGAGACTCCCCAAAGCGAGCGCTCTACTCGGAACTCCTTCACGGGCAAACGGGCCAAAGGTGGGCAGAGGAAACGTTACAAGGGACCACCCTCAAAGCCCTCCCTGATATAAAGTGTAACATCCCCACCGACACCTGGGAGTCCCTGGGCCCAAAGATCAGTCCGCCCCTAAGTGGAGGAAGTGCATCCGGGAGGGCGCTGAGCACCTCGAGTCTCGTCGCCGAGAGCGTGCAGGAACCAAGCGCAGGCAGCGGAAGGAGCGTGCGGCAAACCAGTCCCACCCTCCCCTTTCCCTCAACGTCTGTCTGTCCCACCTGTGACAGGGACTGTGGCTCTCGTATCGGACTGTTCAGTCACCTCAGGACTCACTTCAGGAGTGGAAGCAAGTCTTCCTCGATTCCGAGGGACTGCCTATGATGATGATTATTAAATGAGGATTTGAGTACAAGAGTAAAGACGTCTTACTGCAATTGCATAGGGCCCTGGTGAGACCACACCCTAATATTGTGCTCAGTTGTGGTTTCCTGACCAAAGGAAGGATATATTTGCCACAGAGGGAGCGCAACGAACAGGGCCTGACAGGGTAGATGCAGGGAGGGTGTTTCCCCCGCGGGCTGGGGAGTCGAGAGCCAGGGGTCACACAGTCTCGGGGTCAGGGGTCGGCCATTTAGGACTGAGATGAGGAGAAACTTCTTCACTCAGAGTGGGGTGTACCTTTGGAATTCTCTGCCCCAGAGGCCTGTGGAGGCTCAGTCTTTGAGTATATTCAAGGCCGAGATCGATCGATTTTTGGATCTTAAGGGAATCGAGGGATTATGGGGATCGGGCGGGAAAGTGGAGTTGAGGTCGAAGGTCAGCCGTGATCTCATTGAATGGCAGAGCAGGCTGGAGGGGCTGAATGGCCGACGACTCCTCCTAATTATTACGCTCTTCTATCAGTCGGTAGTTGGGGGATGATAAGTGTGTGATTGTGATATATTCATTACGACCTCACAAACTCCAAGATGGCTTCATTAACACAGGAACTTGTCAGGTGACCTGTCACCTGATGCTTTATTCTCGTAAACAGCAGAGGTTGCATTACCACAGTGGTCCACTAGGTGCAACTATATTAGTGACCCTGTCAGTCGGCTGGGGGGGGTGGGCGGGGGGGATGGGGAAGAGGGGGGTGTGTGTGATCAGAGACATTTACAGCACGGAGGGAGGCCATTTCGGCCCATCGTGTCCGTGCCGGCCGACCAAGAGCTACCCAGCCTAATCCCACTCTCCAGCTCTGGGTCCGTAGCCCTGTAGGTTACGGCACTTCAAGTGCACCTCCAGATACTTTTTAAATGTGGTGAGGGTTCTGCCTCTACCACCCTTTCAGGCCGTGAGTTCCACCCCAGACCCCCACACCCTCTGGGTGAAGACATTTCCCCTCAAATCCCCTCTAAACCTCCCCCAATTACTTTAACTCCATGCCCCCTGGTTGTTGACCCCTCTGCCAAGGGAAACAGGTCCGTCCTATCCACTCTATCCAGACCCCTCATCATTTTATACACCTCAATCAGGTCTCCCCTCAGCCTCCTCTGTTCTAAAGCAAAACAACCCCAGCCATCCAATCTTTCCTCATCGCTAAAATTCTCCAGTCCCGGCAACATCCTGGTAAATCTCCTCTGTATCCTCTCCAGTGCAATCACATCTTTCCTGTAATGTGGTGACCAGAACTGCACGCAGTACTCCAGCTGTGGCTTAACCCAGTGTTTTATACAGTTCAAGCATAACCTCCCTGCTCTTGTATTCCATGCCCCGGCCAATAAAGGCAAGTATTCCGTATGTCTTCTTAACCACCTGATCTACCTGGCCTGCTACCTTCAGGGATCTGTGGACCTGCACTCCAAGGTCCCTCTGTTCCTCTACACCTCTCAGTGTCCTACCATTCAATGTGTATTCCCTCGCCTTGTTAGCCCTCCCCCAAATGCATTACCTCACACTTACCCGGATTGAATTCCATTTGCTACTGTTCCGCCCACCTGACCAGTCCATCGATATCTCCCTGCAGTCCACAGCTTTCTCTTTCATTAGCAGCCACGCGGCAAATGTTAGTATTTTTGTCGGGGGGAGTGGGGTAGTTTGCCCGCGTGCACAACTCAGTCCCACACCGGCTGTGAGATCAGGCTAACTCAGCACTAGGCCGGGAACGGAGCCTGGGCCTCTCCTGCTGTGGGGGGGGGGGGCTCACTGTGTTGTAGGGGCCGCACTCCAGCTGTGGACCAACCTGTGTTTTATACAGTTCAAATAGAACGCCCCTGCTCCTGTATTGTATGTGAAGTGTGTGACCCGATCAGTCGGTGGGGGGGGGGGGGGCGGGGAGGGGAACGTGGACTTGAAGGAGAGGGCCATTTGACGGTGATTTTACCCGCTGATGTTTCAGGATGCCGGATTTCCACCAGTCGGTGACGTTCGGGATCCTCGACAGCGACGAATCTGGACCAAGCATCGCGACATCTCACTCCCCGTCCCCAAGTTCAAGGTATGTCTTCTTCTCCTCTATAGCACATTAAGTGCACAACAGGCTGTACACTGACCGGTGTCTCTCAGTCCCCCCTCCCTCAGGGAGATATCTGTACACTGACCGGTGTCTCAGTCCCTCTCCCTCAGGGAGATATCTGTACACTGGTGTCTCTCAGTCCCTCTCCCTCAGGGAGATATCTGTACACTGACTGGTGTCTCTCAGTCCCCTCTCCCTCAGGGAGATATCTGTACACTGACTGGTGTCTCTCAGTCCCCTCTCTCTCAGGGAGATATCTGTACACTGACTGGTGTCTCTCAGTCCCCTCTCCCTCAGGGAGATATCTGTACACTGACTGGTGTCTCTCAGTCCCCTCTCTCCCTCAGGGAGATATCTGTACACTGACTGGTGTCTCTCAGTCCCCTCTCCCTCAGGGAGATATCTGCACACTGACTGGTGTCTCTCAGTCCCTCTCCCTCAGGAAGATATCTGTACACTGACTGGTGTCTCTCAGTCCCCTCTCCCTCAGGGAGATATCTGTACACTGACTGGTGTCTCTCAGTCCCTCTCCCTCAGGGAGATATCTGTACACTGACTGGTGTCTCTCAGTCCCTCTCCCTCAGGGAGATATCTGTACACTGACTGGTGTCTCTCAGTCCCTCTCACTCAGGGAGATATCTGTACACTGACTGGTGTCTCTCAGTCCCCTCTCCCTCAGGGAGATATCTGTACACTGACCGGTGTCTCTCAGTCCACTCTCCCTCAGGGAAATATCTGCACACTGACTGGTGTCTCTCAGTCCCCTCTCCCTCAGGGAGATATCTATATACTGACTGGTGTCTCTCAGTCCCCTCTCCCTCAGGGAGATATCTGTACACTGACTGGTGTCTCTCAGTCCCCTCTCTCTCAGGGAGATATCTGTACACTGACTGGTGTCTCTCAGTCCCCTCTCCCTCAGGGACATATCTGTACACTGACTGGTGTCTCTCAGTCCCCTCTCCCTCAGCGACATATCTGTACATTGACTGGTGTCGCTCAGTCCCCTCTCCCTCAGGGAGATATCTGTACACTGACTTGTGTCTCTCAGTCCCTCTCCCTCAGGGAGATATCTGTACACTGACTGGTGTCTCTCAGTCCCTCTCCCTCAGGGAGATATCTGTACACTGACCGGTGTCTCTCAGTCCCCTCTCCCTCAGGGAGATATCTGTACACTGACTGGTGTCTCTCAGTCCCTCTCCCTCAGGGAGATATCTGTACACTGACCGGTGTCTCTCAGTCCCCTCTCCCTCAGGGAGATATCTGTACACTGACTGGTGTCTCTCAGTCCCCTCTTCCTCAGGGAGATATCTGTACACTGACCGGTGTCTCTCAGTCCCCTCTCCCTCAGGGAGATATCTGTAAACTGACTGGTGTCTCTCAGTTCCCTCTCCCTCAGGGAGATATCTGTACACTGACTGGTGTCTCTCAGTCCCCACTCCCTCAGGGAGATATCTGTACACTGACTGGTGTCTCTCAGTCCCCTCTCCCTCAGGGAGATATCTGTACACTAACTGGTGTCTCTCAGTCCCTCTCCCTCAGGGAGATATCTGTACACTGACCGGTGTCTCTCAGTCCCCTCTCCCTCAGGGAGATATCTGTACACTGACTGGTGTCTCTCAGTCCCCTCTTCCTCAGGGAGATATCTGTACACTGACCGGTGTCTCTCAGTCCCTCTCCCTCAGGGAGATATCTGTAAACTGACTGGTGTCTCTCAGTTCCCTCTCCCTCAGGGAGATATCTGTACACTGACTGGTGTCTCTCAGTCCCCACTCCCTCAGGGAGATATCTGTACACTGACTGGTGTCTCTCAGTCCCCTCTCCCTCAGGGAGATATCTGTACACTAACTGGTGTCTCTCAGTCCCCTCTCCCTCAGGGAGATATCTGTACACTGACTGGTGTCTCTCAGTCCCCTCTCCCTCAGGGAGATATCTGTACACTGACTGGTGTCTCTCAGTCCCTCTTCCTCAGGGATATATCTGTACACTGACTGGTGTCTCTCAGTCCCCTCTCCCTCAGGGAGATATCTGTACACTGACCGGTGTCTCTCAGTCCCCTCTCCCTCAGGGAGATATCTGTACACTGACTGGTGTCTCTCAGTCCCCTCTCCCTCAGGGAGATATCTGTACACTGACTGGTGTCTCTCAGTCCCTCTCCCTCAGGGAGATATCTGTACACTGACCGGTGTCTCTCAGTCCCTCTCCCTCAGGGAGATATCTGTACACTGACTGGTGTCTCTCAGTCCCCTCTCCCTCAGGGAGATATCTGTACACTGACTGGTGTCTCTCAGTCCCCTCTCCCTCAGGGAGATATCTGTACACTGACTGGTGTCTCTCAGTCCCCTCTCCCTCAGGGAGATATCTGTACACTGACTGGTGTCTCTCAGTCCCCTCTCCCTCAGGGAGATATCTTTTCACTGACTGGTGTCCCTCAGTCCCTCTCCCTCAGGGAGATATCTGTACAGTGACTGGTATCTCTCAGTCCCTCTCCCTCTAGGAAATGCAGAGCCAAATTGCGCACAGCAAGCTCCACAAACTGCACTGTGATAATGCCAGATAATGTTTTCGTGATGCTGCTTGACGGCTAAATATTGGCCCCGAGATACCAGGGAGAACTCCCCTGCTCTGCTTCCAATTGTATTGTGGGACATTTTAAATGCATCTGAGTGGCCATATGGAGCCCTCGGTTTAATGTCTCATTCTAAAGAAGATACCTCCGACAGTGCGGCGCTCCCTCAGTCCTGCCCCTCCGACAGTGCGGCGCTCCCTCAGTCCTGCCCCTCCGACAGTGCGGCGCTCCCTCAGTCCTGCCCCTCCGACAGTGCGGCGCTCCCTCAGTCCTGCCCCTCCGACAGTGCGGCGCTCCCTCAGTCCTGCCCCTCCGACAGTGCGGCGCTCCCTCAGTCCTGCCCCTCCGACAGTGCGGCGCTCCCTCAGTCCTGCCCCTCCGACAGTGCGGCGCTCCCTCAGTCCTGCCCCTCCGACAGTGCGGCGCTCCCTCAGTACTGCCCCTCCGACAGTGCGGCGCTCCCTCAGTCCTGCCCCTCCGACAGTGCGGCGCTCCCTCAGTCCTGCCCCTCCGTCACAGCGGCGCTCCCTCAGTACCGCCCCTCCGACAGTGCGGCGCTCCCTCAGTCCTGCCCCTCCGACAGTGCGGCACTCCCTCAGTACCGCCCCTCCGACAGTGCAGTCGGCCTTGATTACGAGGCTCGAGTCTCCAGAGTGCGTGTGGGGCTCAAACCCATGACCTCCTGACTCGTTGCTGAGTGTGAGCCATGGGCCGAGTGGGCAAGATCAAAAAAGGATTTTGATGCAAATGTTGGCCTCAGTGCCTTCAGGCTTGTAGGTAGGGGGAGGCCCATGGGAGCCAGCCAGGCGTCCTGCTCCCTATCGGCGTGCTGCCACTCCCACCCCTGGAAGACGAGCGCTCACGCACCACGGTAGGCTGGGAACGGTCAGTGACGCCGCCACAGCCGAATGGCCGGCCCCTAACCCTGTCGGTCTGCCGCAGTTCGACGAGTTCTACGTGGGCTCGGTGCCCCTGAAGGAGGTGACCTTCGCCCGGCTGAACGACAACGTCAAGGAGGGCTTTCTGGCCGAGATGTGCAAGAAGTTCGGCGACATCGAGGAGATCGAGATTCTGTACAACCCCAAGAACAAGAAACACCTGGGGCTGGCCAAGGTGGTGTTCACCAGCACACGGGGCGCCAAGGATACGGTGAAGAGCCTGCACAACACCTCGGTCATGGGCAACATCATCCACGCCCAGCTGGACATCAAAGGTACCAGGGAGTGGGGGGGGTGGGGAGGGGGGGGAGGGGCGGGCAGGCGGAGGGGGCTTGTGGGGCAGAGGGGGAGCAAGGGGCGGATGGGGAGGGGGCTTGTGGGGCAGAGGGGGAGCAAGGGGCGGATGGGGAGGGGGCTTGTGGGACAGAGGGGGAGCAAGGGGCGGATGGGGAGGGGGCTTGTGGGGCAGAGGGGGAGCAAGGGGCGGATGGGGAGGGGGCTTGTGGGGCAGAGGGGGAGCAAGGGGCGGATGGGGAGGGGGCTTGTGGGGCAGAGGGGGAGCAAGGGGCGGATGGGGAGGGGGCTTGTGGGACAGAGGGGGAGCAAGGGGCGGATGGGGAGGGGGCTTGTGTGACAGGGGGAGCAAGGGGCGGAGTGGGAGGGGGCTTGTGGGGCAGAGGGGGAGCAAGGGGCGGATGGAGAGGGGGCTTGTGGGACAGAGGGGGAGCGAGGGGCGGATGGGGAGGGGGCTTGTGGGACAGAGGGGGAGCGAGGGGCGGATGGGGAGGGGGCTTGTGGGACAGAGGGGGAGCAAGGGGCGTATGGGGAGGGGGCTTGTGGGGCAGAGGTGGAGCAAGGGACGGATGGGGAGGGGGCTTGTGGGGCAGAGGGGGAGCGAGGGGCGGATGGGGAGGGGGCTTGTGGGACAGAGGGGGAGCGAGGGGCGGATGGGGAGGGGGCTTGTGGGACAGAGGGGGAGCGAGGGGCGGATGGGGAGGGGGCTTGTGGGACAGAGGGGGAGCGAGGGGCGGAGCGGGAGTGGGTGTGTGGACCGATTGAACAGAATGAGAGGCGATCTCATTGAAACACACACAATTCTTACAGGGGCTTGACAGGGTAGATACAGGGAGGGTGTTTCCCCCCCCCCCCCCCCGGGCTGGGGAGTCTAGAACCAGGGCTCACACAGTCTCAGGATAAAGGGGTCGGCCATTGGGGACTGAGATGAGGAGAAACGTCTTCACTCAGAGGGGGGTGAATCTTTGGAATTCTCTGCCCCAGAGGGCTGTGGAGGCTCCGTCTTTGAGTGTATTTAAGACGCGGACCGCTGGATTTTTGGATACTAAGGGATACGGGGACAATGCAGGAAAGTGGTGTTGAGGGTCTAAGACCAGCCATACGATCAACGACGGACAGGTAAAGACCTTCTGGGCCATCGAGCCTGTCCCACACAATTACGAAAGCTTGTGTATCACGATATAGACACTCCACCCCACCCCCAAACCATGTGACCGTCTGGGAGAGGCAAACAAAAAAAACCCAGGCCAATTTGGGAGGAAAAAAATCTGGGAAATTCGTCTCCGACCCAGCTCGCCGATTGACGCTCATCCAGGAGATCAGTCTGGCCATTAAATTCCCTGCAGTACTCGCCTTCTGTCGGAGCTGATCGCCACCGCAGCCAGAAACAAATCCAGCTTTCGCTTGAAGGGATTTGGCGAGTCTGCACCCACCACATGAGAGGGCAGCTTGTTCCAGAGGTCATCTATTCTCTGGGGTAAGAACCACCTCTTGACGTCTAACCTCGATCTAGCCTTATACAACTGAAACTTGTGTCCCTGGTCCTGCCAAACCTACTTAATTGAAATAAACGGTCAGCTGGAACAACGTCTATTCCTTTCATTAACTTATAAATCTCAATCAAATCCCCCTCCCCAAAGTCTACGCTGCTCGAAGGTTAAAAAGTCCCAACTATTTTAACCCATCTTGATAAATCCCCTGGACCTGACAGCTTGCATCCTCGGGTCTTAAGAGAAGTAGCGGCAGGGATTGTGGATGCATTGGTTGGAAATGACCCAAAATTCCCTGGATTCTGGGGAGGTCCCAGCAAATTGGAAACCTGCAAATGTAACGCCCCTGTTGAAAACAGGAGGCAGACAAAAAAACAGGAAACTATAGACAGGTTAGCCTAACATCTGTGGTTGGGAAAATGTTGGAGTCCATTATTAAAGAAGCAATAGCAGGACATTTGGAAAAGCAAAATTCGGTCAGGCAGAGTCAGCATGGATTGATGAAGGGGAAGTCATGTTTGATAAATTTCCTAGAATTCTTTGAGGATGTAATGAACAGGGTGGATAAAGGGGAACCAGTGGATGTGGTATATTTAGATTTCCAGAAGGCATTTGACTAGGTGCCACATGAAAGGTTACTAGACGAGATAAAAGTTCACGGGGTTGGGGGTAATATATTAGCGTGGATAGAGGATTGGCTAACTAACAGAGAACAGAGAGTCGGGATAAATGGTTCATTCTCGGGTTGGCAATCAGTAACTAGTGGGGTGCCGCAGGGATCAGTGCTGGGACCCCAACTATTTACAATCTATATTAACGACCTGGAAGAAGGGACTGAGTGTAATGTAGCCAAGTTTGCTGACGTTACAAGGAAGGGAGAAAAGCAATGTGTGAGGAGGACACAAAATCTGCAAAAGGACATAGACAGGCTCAGTGAGTGGGCAAAAATTCAGCAGGTGGAGTATAATGTCGGAAAGTGTGAGGTCATGCACTTTGGCAGAAAAAAATCAAAAATCAACTTATTATTTAAATGGAAAAAGATTGCAAAGTGCTGCAGTACAGCGGGACCTGGGGGTTACTTGTGAATGAAACACAAAAGGATAGTATGCAGGTACAGCAAGTGATCAGGAAGGCCAATGGAATCTTGGCCTTTATTGCAAAGGGGATGGAGTATAAAAGCAGGGAAGTCTTGCTCCAGTTATACAGGGTATTGGTGAGGCCACACCTGGAGTACTGCGTGCAGTTTTGGTTTCCATATTTACGAAAGGATAAACTTGCTTTGGAGGCAGCTCAGAGAAGGTTCACTCGGTTGATTCCGGAGATGAGGGGGTTGACTTATGAGGGAAAGTCTCTACTCATTGGAATTCAGAAGAATGAGAGGCGATCTTATCTTATGAGGGGGCTTGACAAGGTGGATGCAGAGAGGATGTTTCCACTGATGGGGGAGACTAGAACTAGGAGGCACGATCTTAGAACAAGGGGCCGCCCATTTAAAACTGAGAGGAGGAGAAATTTCTTCTCTGAGGGTTGTAAATCTGTGGAATTCGCTGCCTCAGAGAGCTGTGGAGGCTGGGACATTGAATATATTTAAGACAGAGATAGACAGTTTCTTAACCGATAAGGGGAGTGAAGGGTTATGGGGAGTGGGCGGGGAAGTGGAGCTGAGTCCATGATCGGATCAGCCATGATCTTATTAAATGGCGGAGCAGGCTCGAGGGGCCGTATGGCCGACTCCTGCTCCTATTTCTTATGTTCTTATGTTAGTTGTTCCCTGCTAACTGGGGTCTTCTGTTCCCACAGGGCAGCAGCGCATGAAGTATTTTGAGCTCATCGTCAATGGACTGTACACTCCTCAGACTGTGCCCACAGGCGGCAAGGCTCTCGTGGACAAGTTCCCACCACACCAGGCAGACATGGTGAGAGAGCACGGGCAGTGAGGGAGCAAATTGCAACGTGACCGGGTGTCCCAGTGCGTTACATACACTGTCCTTTCCCCCTCTGGGACCGGGGGTCACAGTGCATTAGATACACTGTCCTTTCCCCCTCTGGGACCGGGTGTCACACTGCGTTAGATACACTGTCCTTTCCCCCTCTGGGACCGGGTGTCACAGTGCGTTAGATACACTGTCCTTTCCCCCTCTGAGACCGGGTGTCACAGTGCGTTAGATACACTGTCCTTTTCCCCCTCTGGGACCGGGTATCACAGTGCGGTAGATACACTGTCCTTTCCCCCTCTGAGACCGGGTGTCACAGTGCGTTAGATACACTGTCCTTTCCCCCTCTGGGACCGGGTGTCACAGTGCGTTAGATACACTGTCCTTTCCCCCTCTGGGACCGGGTGTCACAGTGCGTTAGATACACTGTCCTTTCCCCCTCTGGGACCGGGTGTCACAGTGCGTTAGATACACTGTCCTTTCCCCCTCTGGGACCGGGTGTCACAGTGCGTTAGATACACTGTCCTTTCCCCCTCTGGGACCGGGTGTCACAGTGCGTTAGATACACTGTCCTTTCCCCCTCTGGGACCGGGTGTCACAGTGCGTTAGATACACTGTCCTTACCCCCTCTGGGACCGGGTGTCACAGTGCGTTAGATACACTGTCCTTTCCCCCTCTGGGACCGGGTGTCACAGTGCGTTAGATACACTGTCCTTTCCCCCTCTGGGAGCGGGTGTCAGTGCGTTAGATACACTGTCCTTTCCCCCTCTGGGACCGGGTGTCACAGTGCGTTAGATACACTGTCCTTTCCCCCTCTGGGAGCGGGTGTCACAGTGCGTTAGATACACTGTTCTTTCCCCCTCTGGGAGCGGGTGTCACAGTGCGTTAGATACACTGTCCTTACCCCCTCTGGGACCGGGTGTCACAGTGCGTTAGATACACTGTCCTTTCCCCCTCTGGG
>NW_027250842.1:1418318-1453028 GCF_044704955.1 Pristiophorus japonicus | reverse complement strand
GTACATGGTCCGTGTCTCTGAGCCATACAGGAGGGCGGGTATTACTACAGCCCTGTAGACCATGAGCTGGGGATGAGATACCTACTGTACATGGTCCGTGTCTCTGAGCCACACAGGAGGGCGGGTATCACTACAGCCCTGTAGACCATGAGCTGGGGGTGAGATACCTACTGTACATGGTCCGTGTCTCTGAGCCACACAGGAGGGCGGGTATCACTACAGCCCTGTAGACCATGAGCTGGGGGTGAGATACCTACTGTACACGGTCCGTGTCTCTGAGCCATACAGGAGGGCGGGTATCACTACAGCCCTGTAGACCATGAGCTGGGGGTGAGGTACCTACTGTACATGGTCCGTGTCTCTGAGCCACACAGGAGGGCGGGTATCACTACAGCCCTGTAGACCATGAGCTCGGTGGTGGGTTTGAGGGGCCTGGTCTTCAAACACTCTTTTCCTCAGGCGGCCGAAGGCTGCACTGGCGCACTGGAGGCGGTGTTGTATCTCGTCGCCAATGTCGGCCCTTGTTGATAGGAGGCTCCCGAGGTATGGGAAATGGTCCACGGTGTCCAGGGCCGGGCCGTGGATCTTGCTGACTGGGGGGGGCAGTGCTGTGTGGTGAGGACAGGCTGGTGGAGGACCTGTGTCTCACGGATGTTTAGCGTAAGGCCCGTGCTTTCATACGCCTCGGTGAATACATTGACTGTGTCCTGGAGTTCGGCCTCTGACTGTGTGCGCAGACGCAGGCGTGGCCCGCGTACTGTAGCACAGGGCTGAGGGTTTTAACTTAACCTTGCCTGCTCTGTGTGTGTGTGTGTGTGTGTGTCTGGGGCGGGGGGCTTTGGGGGTTTGCTGGGGATTGGCGATTGTCTTTCAGATTCGAAGGGCTGATTTCCCCTGGCCTCGGCAAGCAGCCCATCCAGGGAAACACGTATTTGACTGCCGTATTTTCTGGTCCATCTTAGTCCTCTATCTCGGAGCCAGCCCACAGAACCGTAGAGCGACACAGCGCAGGAGTTGACCGTTCGGCCCATCGTTCCTGTACCTGCTCTGTGACAGAACGATCCAATTACCCCCCCCCCCACACCTCCCCCCCACCCCCCGCTCTTGCCCCAACAGCCCGGCACGATACATCCCCCGTCAAGTATTGATCCAATACCCCGGTTTGAAGGTCACGATTGAATCTGCTCCCACCGGCCCTTTCAGGCCGCGCGTTCCCGATCCCCAACAACTCGCTGCGTAACAACCTTCTCCTCCTCTCCCCCCTCGGGTTCCGTCCCCAATCGCCTTAAACCCGTGTCCCGCTGGTGACCCAGCCTCCGACACTGGGGAGCCGTCTCTCCTGGGGTTACTCCGTCGCAAACCCCCCCCCCTCGGGATTTGGAAACCCTTCGATCAAATCTCCACCCGACCTTCTCTGCTCCGAGGAGCACCACCCCCAAGCTCCTCCAGCCTCCCCGCGTGACTGAAGTCCCTCGTCCCCAGGACCATTGGGGTCAATCTCCTCTGCAGCCCTCTCCAAGGACACACATGCAGAGGTGTGTCTGACTGGAAATCAGCCCTCCGCTCGCCAAAGGCGACCCTCCGTCACGGAGCCAGGGTTTTTGGGTGTCGGGAGGTCACTCTGGGAGTCGGTTCGTGAGGGTGAGGGGAGTGGGGCCCCCAGACCCACTGTCGACCCCAGGCTCCAGTCTTGGCCTCGTTTTCGAATGGTTGTCAGCAGCCTAGGCCCGAGGCTCGAGGCCCATCTTTGGGCCTCACCCGAAGCCCCCCTACACCCCACCCCCTCATTGTTGCAATGGTCGATGATGAGGTAATCTTAGCCACCCAAAGCATGGCTCCTGGGGAAGGGATACCGAGGGGGCGGGGGGCTCGGAGGAGAGAGAGACTGGGGGAGAGCGGGAGAGACTGGGGGAGAGTGGGGGAGAGAGACTGGGGGAGGGGGGGAGAGAGACTGGGGGAGAGGGGAGAGAGAGACTGGGGGAGGGGGGGGAGAGAGACTGGGGGAGAGAGAGAGACTGGGGGAGAGGGGGGAGAGAGAGACTGGGGGAGAGTGGGGGAGAGGGGAGAGAGAGACTGGGGGAGGGGGGGAGAGAGACTGGTGGAGAACGGGAGAGACTGGGGGAGAGAGAGAGACTGGGGGAGAGGGGAGAGAGAGACTGGGGGAGAGAGAGAGACTGGGGGAGAGGGGAGAGAGAGCGACTGGGGGAGGGGGGGAGAGAGACTGGTGGAGAACGGGAGAGACTGGGGGAGAGAGAGAGACTGGGGGAGAGGGGAGAGAGAGACTGGGGGAGAGGGGGAGAGAGACTGGGGGAGAGGGGGAGAGAGACTGGGGGAGAGGGGGAGAGAGAGACTGAGGGAGAGGGGAGAGAGAGACTGGGGGAGAGGGGGGAGGGAGACTGGGGGAAAGGGGGAGAGAGAGACTGGGGGAGAGGGGAGAGAGAGACTGGGGGAGAGGGGGAGAGAGACTGGGGGAGAGAGACTGGGGGAGAGGGGGAGAGAGACTGAGGGAGAGGGGAGAGAGAGACTGGGGGAGAGGGGGGAGGGAGACTGGGGGAAAGGGGGAGAGAGAAACTGGGGGCAAGGGGGGGAGAGACTGGGGGAGAGGGAAGAGAGAGACTGGGGGAGAGGGGGAGAGAGACTGGGGGAGAGGGGAGAGAGAGACTGGAGGAGAGGGGAGAGATAGACTGGTGGAGAGGGGGGGAGGGAGACTGGGGGAGAGAGAGAGACTGGGGAGAGGGGGGGAGGGAGACTGGGGGAGAGAGAGAGACTGGGGGAGAGAGGGGGAGGGAGACTGGAGGAGAGAGAGAGACTGGGGGAGAGGGGGGGAGAGAGAGAGAGACTGGGGGAGAGGGGAGAGAGAGGCTGGGGGAGAGGGGGAGAGAGAGACTGGGGAGAGAGAGAGACTGGGGTAGAGGGAGGGAGAGAGACTGAGGGAGAGGGGGAGAGAGAGACTGGGGGAGAGAGAGACTGGGGGAGAGAGACTGGGGAGAGAGGGGGAGAGAGACTGGGGGAGAGAAGGAGAGAGAGACTGGGGGAGAGGCGGTGAAAGACTGATGGAGAGGGGGAGAGAGTGACTGGGGGAGAGGGGGAGAGAGAGACTGGGGGAGAGAGACTGGGGAGAGAGAGATTGGGGGGAGAGAGGGAGAGAGTGACTGGGGGAGAGAGTCTGGGGGAGAGGGGGAGAGAGTGACTGGGGGAGAGAGACTGGGGGAGAGGGGGAGAGAGTGACTCGGGGAGAGAGAGACTGGGGGAGAGGGGGAGAGAGTGACTGGGGGAGAGGGGGAGAGAGTGACTGGGGGAGAGAGAGACTGGGGGAGAGAGACTGGGGAGAGAGGGAGAGAGACTGGGGGAGAGGGGAGAGAGAGATTGGGAGAGAGGCGGAGAGAGACTGAGGGAGAGGGGGAGAGAGTGAATGGGGGAGAGAGAGACTGGGAGAGAGGGGGAGAGAGTGACTGAGGGAGAGAGACTGGGGGAGAGGGGGAGACTGGGGGAGAGGGAGAGAGAGACTTGGGAGAGGGGGGAGAGAGACTGGGGGAGAGGGGGAGAGAGTGACTGGGGGAGAGGGGGAGAGAGACTGGGGGAGAGGGAGAGAGACTGGGGGATAGGAGAGAGACTGGGGGAGAGGGGAGAGAGAGACTGGGGGAGAGGAGAGAGACTGGGGGAGAGAGACTGAGGGAGAGGGGGAGAGAGACTGGGGGAGAGAGAGAGAGAGTGACTGGGGGAGAGGGGGAGAGAGAGACTGGGGGAGAGGGGGGAGAGAGTCTTGGGGAGAGGGGGGAGAGAGACTGGGGGAGAGGGAGAGAGTGACTGGGGGAGAGAGGGAGAGAGACTGGGGGAGAGGGGGAGAGAGAGAGACGGGGGAGAGAGGGGAGAGAGACTGGGGGAGAGAGAGAGACTGGGGGAGAGAGGGAGAGAGACTGGGGGAAAGGGGGAGAGAGAGAGACTGGGGGAGAGGGGGAGAGAGAGACTGGGGGAGAGAGGGAGAGAGATTGAGGAAGAGGGGGTGAGAGACTGGAGGAGAGAAGGAGAGAGACTGGGGGAGAGAGACTGGGGGAGAGAGACTGAGGGAGAGGGGGAGAGAGACTGGGGGAGAGACTTGTGGAGAGGGGAGAGAGAGACTGGGGGAGGGGGGGAGAGAGAGACTGGGGGAGAGGGCGAGAGAGAGACTGGGGGAGAGGGGGGGAGGGAGACGGGGGGAGAGGGGGAGAGAGGGAGAGACAGACAGGGGGAATGTGTGGGGCTTGGAAGAGCTAGGCCTCAGGCTCCATGCTATCCCGCAGCTGTTCCAAGTCGCCCACCGTCCGCCCGATCAAGTTGCCGTAATGGGCGATGACGTGGTAACCCTTGACCTTGGCCTCCCAGTGCGGGGGCTGGCTGGGAGGCCCGTGGTCCAGCTCCTCGCCCCCCTCCTGCCCCTCCCCCTCCCCCTGCCCCTGCCCCTCCCCCTCCCCCAGCGAGGCCAGGATGAGGCCCAGGTTGACGGCCAGGCCCTCCAGGCTGGTGATGGTGAACTCCAGCTGCCGGTGCAGGTGGTGCTGGGTCTGGTTCAGCTCCCGCTGCTCATCCAGCAGCCGGCGCAGGTGGTCGGCCAGCACGTGGCAGTCGTCGCGGTGATGCTTCAGGCGCCGGGCCCGGCCCCAGTCCTCGCCGGGAGGCCCCGGCAGCTGGAGCTGGCAGGCGGGCAGGCCCGGCGGAGGGTCGGTGAACCCCTGGAGATCGGTCTGCGGAAGGAAGGGAGGGAGAGAGGGAAGGGAGGGAGAGAGAAAGAGAGAGTCAGCTGCCGTTCCAGGGCACCCGCGACGGCCAATAAACAGACCGCGGCGGCCATTTTGGATAAGGAATAGGAGCAGGAGTTGGCCATTCGGCCCCTCGAGCCTGCTCCGCCATTTAATACGGCCGCGGTCAATCCGATCATGGACTCAGCTCCACTTCCCCGCCCGCTCCCCGTAACCCTTCACTCCCTTATCGCCCAGAAATCTGTCTATCTCCACCTTAAATATATTCAATGTCCCAGCCTCCACAGCTCTCTGGGGCAGAGAATTCCACAGATTTACAACCCTCTGAGAGAAGAAATTCCTCCTCATCTCAGTTTTAAATGGGCGGCCCCTTATTCTAAGACCATGCCCCCTAGTTCTAGTCTCCCCCATCAGTGGGGAACATCCTCTCTGCATCCACCTTGTCGAGCCCCCCCCTCATAATCTGATACGTTTCCATAAGATCACCTCTCATTCTTCTGAATTCCAATGAGTAGAGGCCCAACCTCCTCAACCTTTCCTCATAAGTCAACCCCCTCATCCCCCGGAATCAACCGAGTGAACCTTCTCCGTGTTATGTCTGTAATAGAAACATAGAAACATAGAAAATAGGTGCAGGAGTCGGCCATTCGGCCCTTCGAGCCTGCACCACCATTCAATAAGATCATGGCTGATCATTCCCTCAGTACCCCATTCCTGCTTTCTCTCCATACCCCCTGATCCCTTTAGCCGTAAGGCCCACATCTAACTCCCTTTTGAATATATTTAGTGAATTGGCCCCAACAACTTTCTGTGGTAGAGAATTCCACAGGTTCACCACTCTCTGGGTGAAGAAGTTTCTCCTCATCTCGGTCCTAAATGGCTTACCCCTTATCCTTAGACTGTGACCCCGGGTTCTGGACTTCCCCAACATCGGGAACGTTCTTCCTGCATCTAACCTGTCCAATCCCGTCAGAATTTTATATGTTTCTATGAGATCCCCTCTCATTCTTCTAAACTCCAGTGAATATAAGCCCAGTCGATCCAGTCTCTCCTCATATGTCAGTCCTGCCATCCCGGGAATCAGTCTGGCGAACCTTCGCTGCACTCCCTCAATAGCAAGAACGTCCTTCCTCAGATTAGGAGACCAAAACTGAGCACAATATTCCAGGTGTGGTCTCACCAAGGCCCTGTACAACTGCAGTAACACCTCCCTGCTCCGAGACTCAAATCCTCTCGCTATGAAGGCCAACATGCCATTTGCTTTCTTCACCGCCTGCTGTACCTGCATGCCAACCTTCAATGACTGATGTACCATGACACCCAGGTCTCGTTGCACCTTCCCTTTTCCTAATCTGTCGCCATTCAGATAATATTCTGCCTTTGTGTTTTTGCCCCCAAAGTGGATAACCTCACATTTATCCACATTATACTGCATCTGCCGTGTATTTGCCCACTCGCCTAACCTGTCCAAGTCACCCTGCAGCCTCTTAGCATCCTCCTCGCAGCTCACACCGCCACCCAGCTTAGTGTCATCCGCAAACTTGGAGATATCGCACTCAATTCCTTCGTCTAAATCGTTGATGTATATTGTAAATAGCTGGGGTCCCAGCACTGATCCCTGCGGCACCCCACTGGTCACTGCCTGCCGTTCTGGAAAGGACCCGTTTATCCCGACTCTCTGCTTTGGCCTTTCGTACCTGAAGGTCCAGGTTCGGGGTGTCTCCCACAAGTTCGCCACCCGGTGGTCAGTGTTCTCACACAGTGCACAACTCCGGTCAGATCGTGCATGGGTTTACAATGCTGGTTGAATGCACGACAGCCGCCACACGGGGCTTGACAGAGCGCGGCCTTGGTCCAGGGGCGAGGGGGTCCAAGATGATTGGAGACCAGGCACGAGTCCGGGCCTAGCTGCCTTACGGCGAGACGTTGGCCGCAAGTTCTGCGCCGAGTAGCGCCATTGATGGGAGGTGGCCCGAGGCCTGGTCGGGGGGGTGGGGGGCGCGGCGGGCATTGGGCCGGGGAGCTGCCCGCTGGGGTTTCGGCGCCGTGGTGCTCACCACAGCAGTGTGGCGGCTTCGAAGAGGGACGTCGCCCAGGTCCAGGTCGGTGATTGGGGCCGTGGGGAGGGGGGCGGTTACAGCAGGAACGGCGAGGTCAGGAGGGAGGCGGTGCGGGGGGGGTTGGCGAGGGAGCGGCGAGAGACTGCGGGGGGACGCGCTCGGGTTGCCGGGGGAGGCGAGAATTCGAGGGGCCCGGGAGAGGCCGAGGGGGCCCCGGGGGGGGGGGCAGCACGGGGGGGCCCAGCCCACACACACTGTGCGATGTGTTGTGTGCGCGCGCACGAGGGCCCGTGCAGCAGAGCTGGTGTCCAGTCGTCCCTGGTTAACCCTTGCCCACTGGACCCGAGACCCAGCTCTGTCAAGCCCCGTGTGGTGGCTGGTGTTCAACGGGCTGGTGTTAAAAAAATCCACCCCCAGGCTTCTCCCACCCTTCAGGATGTAGTTCGGGATCTGGAATATTAGCTCCTTCGTTGAAACACCTGTGAACCCATGCAGAAGCAAGTCATCCTCGTTCGAGGGACCGCTTGTGATATGATAATGAGTGTTATGTCTGTAATAACTCGATAAGACTGAACTCTGTGAACTAACACGGGTACTAACCTGGCTCTGCTTTATTCGGGCCCAAAGCGATCACATTATATGATGGCTGGCCTTTTATACCTGGGCCACGCACGCGTGCGCGCACAGCCCAGTGTCCTCCGACAGTAGCGACCTCCTGGTGGCTCGTGAACCCCAAGCACACTGCGTGCAGTTTTGCTCTCCGTATTTACGAAAGGGCACACTTTGCTTTGGAGGCTGTTGAGAGAAGGTTCACTCGCTTGATCCCGGGGATGATGGGGGCTTGACTCATGAGGACAGGTTGAGGAGGTTGGGCCTCTACTCATTGGAGTTCAGGTGATCTTCTCGAGACGTATCGGATTATGAGGGGGGCTCGACAAGGTGGATGCAGAGAGGATGTTTCCACTGATGGGGGGAGACTAGAACTAGGGGGGGGGCATGCTCTTAGAATAACTGAGATGAGAAGGAATTTCTTCTCCCAGAGGGTTGTGAATCTGTGGAATTGTCTGCCCAAGGAAGCAGTTGAGGCTAGCTCATTGAATGTATTCAAGTCACAGATAGATAGATTTGACTAGTGGGGTACCGCAAGGTTCTGTGCTGGGGCCCCAGCTGTTTACATTGTACATTAATGATTTAGACGAGGGGATTAAATGTAGTATCTCCAAATTTGCGGATGACACTAAGTTGGGTGGCAGTGTGAGCTGCGAGGAGGATGCTATGAGGCTGCAGAGTGACTTGGATAGGTTAGGTGAGTGGGCAAATGCATGGCAGATGAAGTATAATGTGGATAAATGTGAGGTTATCCACTTTGGTGGTAAAAACAGAGAGACAGACTATTATCTGAATGGTGACAGATTAGGAAAAGGGCAGGTGCAAAGAGACCTGGGTGTCATGGTACATCAGTCATTGAAGGTTGGCATGCAGGTACAGCAGGCGGTGAAGAAAGCAAATGGCATGTTGGCCTTCATAGCGAGGGGATTTGAGTACAGGGGCAGGGAGGTGTTGCTACAGTTGTACAGGGCCTTGGTGAGGCCACACCTGGAGTATTGTGTACAGTTTTGGTCTCCTAACTTGAGGAAGGACATTCTTGCTATTGAGGGAGTGCAGCGAAGGTTCACCAGACTGATTCTCGGGATGGCGGGACTGACCTATCAAGAAAGACCGGATCAACTGGGCTTGTATTCACTGGAGTTCAGAAGAATGAGAGGGGACCTCATAGAAACGTTTAAAATTCTGACGGGTTTGGACAGGTTGGATGCAGGAAGAATGTTCCCGATGTTGGGGAAGTCCAGAACCAGGGGTCACACAGTCTAAGGATAAGGGGCAAGCCATTTAGGACCGAGATGAGGAGAGACTTCTTCACCCAGAGAGTGGTGAACCTGTGGAATTCTCTACCACAGAAAGTTGTTGAGGCCAATTCACTAAATATATTCAAAAAGGAGTTAGATGTGGCCCTTACTACTCGGGGGATCAAGGGGTATGGCGAGAAAGCAGGAATGGGGTACTGAAGTTGAATGTTCAGCCATGAACTCATTGAATGGCGGGGCAGGCTCGAAGGGCCGAATGGCCCGCTCCTGCACCTATTTTCTATGAACCAATGAGGAAATTAAGGGTTACGGGGAGAGGGCGGGTCAGTGGAGCTGAGTCCACGGCCAGATCAGCCGTGATCTTGTTGAATGGCGGAGCAGGCTCGAGGGGCCTCCTCCTGTTCCTAATTCTCATGTTCTTACGTTCTCATGAAGTTCTTCTCTCGGAGGGTTGTAACTCTGTGGCATTCGCTGCCTCAGAGAGCTGTGGAAGCCGGGACATTGAAATATGTTGAAGGCGGAGATGGACAGTTTCTTCACCGATAAAGGGGGTAAGGGGGGCAGGGGGGAAGTGGAGCTGGGTCCATGATGGGATCGGCCGCGATGGTGGTAAATGGAGGAGTAGGCTCGAGGGGCCGAATGGCCGGCCCCTGCTCCTGTTTCTGATGTCCCGATAAGTACACGACAATGCGAACACACCTGTGACTGGTGGTTCTCCCCCCCCCCACCCCTCCCCCCCCCCGGCCCATGTGACTCCAGCTTGTCCGCACGTACGGGGGGGCGGGAATTCCCGGGCCACTCTCTGATTAAACGGGCGAAGTACTCACGTACAACTGGAGGAGGGAGGTTGACTCGTCCGCCAGCCACAGCGAGAGGCTGTAAGTCCTCTCAATCGTCACGCGGGCCGGCTCCATCACCGCTCCCTGCCGGAAGGCGCAAGGTTTAGAACATTCTCTGAGTTGAAACGCACCTCGCACCCCCAACCCCCGCACCGTAACGTCCCTCCTCCCAGCCCCACCGCTCCTCCCCTTGCGTGTGCTTAGACCCCCATCTGCAGTGGTTCCCTTTCAATGTCCGGGGAGAAGCCGCAAGCTGGTGCAGGAGAACTGCCGGCAGCGGACAGTGACCTCAACCCAGGTCCGGGCCGGTGATTGGGGCGCGAGACGGCGACAGCAGCAACGGTGAGGTTTGGGGGCGAAGGAGCGGCGAGAGATTTGCAGAGGGACCCGGCGAGAGTTCGGGGGGGGGGGTGGGCGGCCCCCAGAGGAGCCGAGGGCCCCCAGAGGGGGCAACACGGGGGACCCAGCCCAGCCCACACACTGTGCGGTGTGTTGTGTGCGCGCGCGCACCGGGTCCGTGCAGCAGAGCTGGTGTCCAGTCGTCCCTGGTTCACCCTTGCCCACTGGACCCGAGGACCCCGGCTCTGTCGAGCCCCGTGTGGTGGCTGGTGTGCAGCGGCTTTGAGGGGGCCGGTCTTCGAACACTCTCTTCCCCGGGTGACTGGAGGCGGTGCTGGACCTCGTCAGAGGATTCTGCGAGTCTCACCCTATCCAGGCAAGAGCAGACATTGGCGACGAGATACAACACCGCCTCCGGTGCGCCAGTGCAGCCTTCGGCCGCCTGAGGAAGAGAGTGTTTGAAGAGCAGGCCCCTCAAATCCACCACCGAGCTCATGGTCTACAGGGCTGTGGTGATACCCGCCCTCCTGTGTGGCTCAGAGACACGGACCATGTACAGTAGGTATCTCACCCCCAGCTCATGGTCCACAGGGCTGTGGTGATACCCGCCCTCCTGTATGGCTCAGAGACACGGACCATGTACAGTAGGTATCTCACCCCCAGCTCATGGTCTACAGGGCTGTAGTGATACCCGCCCTCCTGTATGGCTCAGAGACATGGACCATGTACAGTAGGTATCTCACCCCCAGCTCATGGTCCACAGGGCTGTAGTGATACCCGCCCTCCTGTATGGCTCAGAGACATGGACCGTGTACAGTAGGTATCTCACCCCCAGCTCATGGTCCACAGGGCTGTAGTGATACCCGCCCTCCTGTATGGCTCAGAGACATGGACCATGTACAGTAGGTATCTCACCCCCAGCTCATGGTCCACAGGGCTGTAGTGATACCCGCCCTCCTGTATGGCTCAGAGACATGGACCATGTACAGTAGGTATCTCACCCCCAGCTCATGGTCTACAGGGCTGTAGTGATACCCGCCCTCCTGTATGGCTCAGAGACATGGACCATGTACAGTAGGTATCTCACCCCCAGCTCATGGTCCACAGGGCTGTAGTGATACCCGCCCTCCTGTGTGGCTCAGAGACACGGACCATGTACAGCAGACACCTCGAGTCGCTGGAGAAATACCACCAACGCTGTCTCCGCAAGATCCTGCAAATCCCCCGGGAGGACAGACGCACCAACGTTAGCGTCCTCGACCAGGCCCAACATCCCCAGCCATCGAAGCACTGACCACACTCGACCAGCTCCGCTGGGCAGGGCCACATTGTCCGCACGTCCCCCAGACACGAGACTCCCCAAAGCGAGCGCTCTACTCGGAACTCCTTCACGGGCAAACGGGCCAAAGGTGGGGCAGAGGAAACGTTACAAGGGACCCACCCTCAAAGCCCCTCCCTGATATATAAAGTGCAACATCCCCACCGACACCTGGGAGCCCCCTGGGCCCAAAGACCAGTCCGCCCCTAAGTGGAGGGAGTGCATCCGGGAGGGGGCGCTGAGCACCTCGAGTCTCGTCGCCGAGAGCGCGCAGAAACCAAGCGCAGGCAGCGTGCGGCAAACCAGTCCCACCCTCCCCTTCCCCTCAACCACTGTCTGTCTGTCCCACCTGCGACAGGGACTGTGGCTCCCCGTATTGGGGCTGTTCAGCCACCTGAGGACTCGTGTTGAGAGTGGAGGCAAGTCTTCCTCGATTCCGAGGGACTGACTATGATGATGATGAGACTAACTTTGATCGAACTTCTGCTGTTACCATCTCAACTTGGCCCATCATCCCCTTTTGTCTCTCTAATCTCTCCTGCCTTCCCCCCGCTATCACAGACCTTCCCCTTTTGTCTCTCTAATCTCTCCTGCCTTCCCCCCGCTATCACAGACCTTCCCCTTTTGTCTCTCTAATCTCTCCTGCCTTCCCCCCGCTATCACAGACCTTCCCCTTTTGTCTCTCTAATCTCTCCTGCCTTCCCCTGCTATCACAGACCTTCCCCTTTTGTCTCTCTAATCTCTCCTGCCTTCCCCCCGCTATCACAGACCTTCCCCTTTTGTCTCTCTAATCTCTCCTGCCTTCCCCTGCTATCACAGACCTTCCCCTTTTGTCTCTCTAATCTCTCCTGCCTTCCCCCCGCTATCACAGACCTTCCCCTTTTGTCTCTCTAATCTCTCCTGCCTTCCCCCCGCTATCACAGACCTTCCCCTTTTGTCTCTCTAATCTCTCCTGCCTTCCCCCCGCTATCACAGACCTTCCCCTTTTGTCTCTCTAATCTCTCCTGCCTTCCCCCCGCTATCACAGACCTTCCCCTTTTGTCTCTCTAATCTCTCCTGCCTTCCCCCCGCTATCACAGACCTTCCCCTTTTGTTCTCTCTTCCCCTGCCCCCTGTCGGAACCCGTTCTTTCCGAACACTCGCTAGTTCTGACGGAGGCTGATCGACCCGAAATGTTGACTCTCTTTCTCTCTCCACGGTCGCTGCCCGACCCGCTGAGTATTTCCAACGTTCTCCGTTTTTATCTCGGCGTTGTCTGCCCTCTCCTGATAATCAGCAACCACGACAAATTGGATTTATATAGCGCCTTTCACATAGGGAAACATCCCAAGACGCTTCACAGGAGCGATGAGAGAAAATATTTGACCCCGAGCCACACAAGGAGAAATTAGGGACAGGTGAGCAAAAGCTGGGTCAAAGAGGGAGGTTTTAAGGAGCGTCTCGAAGGAGGAGAGAGAGAGGTAGAGAGGCGGAGAGGTTTAGGGAGGGAGTTCCAGAGCTCGGGGCCCCAGGCAACAGAAGGCACGGCCACCGATGGTGGAGCGATTATAATCAGGGATGGTCAGGGGGGCAGAATTAGAGGAGTGCAGACATCTCGGGGGGTGTAGGGGGCTGGAGGAGGTTACAGAGATAGGGAGGGATGTAGGGGGCTGGAGTGGGTTACAGAGATAGGGAGGGGTGTAGGGGCTGGAGGTTACAGAGATAGGGAGGGGTGTAGGGGCTGGAGGAGGTTACAGAGATAGGGAGGGATGTAGGGACTGGAGGAGGTTACAGAGATAGGGAGGGGTGTTGGGGCTGGAGGTGGTTACAGAGATAGGGAGGGGTGTAGGGGCTGGAGGAGGTTACAGAGGGAGATAGGGGAGGGTCGTAGGGGCTGGAGGAGGTTACAGAGATAGGGAGGGGTGTAGGGGCTGGAGGAGGTTACAGAGATAGGGAGTGGTTGTAGGGGCTGGAGGAGGTTACAGAGATAGGGAGGGATGTAGGGACTGGAGGAGGTTACAGAGATAGGGAGGGGTGTAGGGGCTGGAGGAGGTTACAGAGATAGGGAGGGGTGTAGGGGCTGGAGGAGGTTACAGAGATAGGGAGGGGTGTAGGGGCTGGAGGAGGTTACAGAGGGAGATAGGGGAGGGTCGTAGGGGCTGGAGGAGGTTACAGAGATAGGGAGGGGTGTAGGGGCTGGAGGAGGTTACAGAGATAGGGAGTGGTTGTAGGGGCTGGAGGAGGTTACAGAGATAGGGAGGGATGTAGGGACTGGAGGAGGTTACAGAGATAGGGAGGGGTGTAGGGGCTGGAGGAGGTTACAGAGATAGGGAGGGGTGTAGGGGCTGGAGGAGGTTACAGAGATAGGGAGGGGTGTAGGGGCTGGAGGAGGTTACAGAGATAGGGAGGGGGTGTAGGGGCTGGAGGGGGTTACAGAGATAGGGAGGGGTGTAGGGGCTGGAGGAGGTTACAGAGATAGGGAGGAGTGTAGGGGCTGGAGGAGGTTACAGAGATAGGGAGCGGTGTAGGGGCTGGAGGAGGTTACTGAGATAGGGAGGGGTGTAGGGGCTGGTGGAGGTTACAGAGATAGGGAGGGGTGTAGGGGCTGGAGGAGGTTACAGAGATAGGGAGGGGTGTAGGGGCTGGAGGGGGTTACAGAGATAGGGAGGGGTGTAGGGGCTGGAGGAGGTTACAGAGATAGGGAGGGGTGTAGGGGCTGGAGGAGGTTACAGAGATATGGAGGGGGCGAGGGCCATGGAGGGATTTGTAAACAAGGATGAGAATTTTGAAATCGAGGCGTTGCTTAACCGGGAACCAATGTCGGTCAGCGAGCACAGGGGGTGATGGGTGAGTGGGACTGGGTGTGAGTTAGGAAACAGGGACAGCCGAGTTTTGGATCACCTCGAGTTTACGGAGGGTAGAATGTCGCCCTTGTGTCAACTTGGCTCACTGGCAGTACACTTGCTTCTCGTGTCAGAAAGTCGTGGGTTCCATCCCCACTTCAGTACTGAGGGAGTGCTGCACTGTCGGAGGGGCAGTACTGAGGGAGCGCCGTACTGTCGGAGGGGCAGTACTGAGGGAGTGCCGCACTGTCAGAGGGGCAGTACTGAGGGAGCGCTGCACTGTCGGAGGGGCAGTACTGAGGGAGTGCCGCACTGTCGGAGGGGCAGTACTGAGGGAGCGCTGCACTGTCGGAGGGGCAGTACTGAGGGAGTGCCGCACTGTCGGAGGGGCAGTACTGAGGGAGTGCCGCACTGTCGGAGGAGCAGTACTGAGGGAGTGCCGCACTGTCGGAGGAGCAGTACTGAGGGAGCGCCGCACTGTCGGAGGGGCAGTACTGAGGGAGCCCCGCACTGTCGGAGGGGCAGTACTGAGGGAGTGCCGCACTGTCGGAGGGGCAGTACTGAGGGAGCCCCGCACTGTCGGAGGGGCAGTACTGAGGGAGTGCTGCACTGTCGGAGGGGCAGTACTGAGGGAGTGCTGCACTGTCGGAGGGGCGGTACTGAGGGAGTGCTGCACTGTCGGAGGGGCAGTACTGAGGGAGTGCTGCACTGTCGGAGGGGCGGTACTGAGGGAGCGCCGCACTGTCGGAGGGGCAGTACTGAGGGAGTGCTGCACTGTCGGAGGGGCGGTACTGAGGGAGCGCCGCACTGTCAGAGGGGCAGTGCTGAGGGAGTGCTGCACTGTCGGAGGGGCAGTACTGAGGGAGCGCCGCACTGTCAGAGGGGCAGTACTGAGGGAGTGCTGCACTGTCGGAGGGGCAGTACTGAGGGAGTGCCGCACTGTCGGAGGGGCAGTACTGAGGGAGTGCTGCACTGTCGGAGGGGCAGTACTGAGGGAGTGCCGCACTGTCGGAGGGGCAGTACTGAGGGAGTGCCGCACTGTCGGAGGGGCAGTACTGAGGGAGCGCCGCACTGTCAGAGGGGCAGTACTGAAGGAGTGCCGCACTGTCGGAGGGGCAGTACTGAGGGAGTGCTGCACTGTCGGAGGGGCAGTACTGAGGGAGTGCTGCACTGTCGGAGGGGCAGTACTGAGGGAGTGCCGCACTGTCGGAGGGGCAGTACTGAGGGAGTGCTGCACTGTCGGAGGGGCAGTACTGAGGGAGCGCCGCACTGTCGGAGGGGCAGTACTGAGGGAGCACCGCACTGTCGGAGGGGCGGTACTGAGGGAGCGCTGCACTGTCGGAGGGGCGGTACTGAGGGAGCGCCGCACTGTCAGAGGGGCAGTACTGAGGGAGTGCTGCACTGTCGGAGGGGCGGTACTGAGGGAGCGCCGCACTGTCGGAGGGGCAGTACTGAGGGAGCGCCGCACTGTCAGAGGGGCAGTACTGAGGGAGTGCTGCACTGTCGGAGGGGCAGTACTGAGGGAGCACCGCACTGTCAGAGGGGCAGTACTGAGGGAGTGCTGCACTGTCGGAGGGGCAGTACTGAGGGAGTGCCGCACTGTCGGAGGGGCAGTACTGAGGGAGTGCTGCACTGTCGGAGGGGCAGTACTGAGGGAGTGCCGCACTGTCGGAGGGGCAGTACTGAGGGAGTGCTGCACTGTCGGAGGGGCAGTACTGAGGGAGCGCCGCACTGTCAGAGGGGCAGTACTGAGGGAGTGCCGCACTGTCGGAGGGGCAGTACTGAGGGAGTGCTGCACTGTCGGAGGGGCAGTACTGAGGGAGTGCTGCACTGTCAGAGGGGCAGTACTGAGGGAGTGCCGCACTGTCGGAGGGGCAGTACTGAGGGAGTGCTGCACTGTCGGAGGGGCAGTACTGAGGGAGCGCCGCACTGTCGGAGGGGCAGTACTGAGGGAGCACCGCACTGTCGGAGGGGCGGTACTGAGGGAGTGCCGCACTGTCGGAGGGGCAGTACTGAGGGAGTGCTGCACTGTCGGAGGGGCAGTACTGAGGGAGTGCCGCACTATCGGAGGGGCAGTACTGAGGGAGCGCTGCACTGTCGGAGGGGCAGTACTGAGGGAGCGCCGCACTGTCGGAGGGGAAGTACTGAGGGAGTGCCGCACTGTCGGAGGGGCAGTACTGAGGGAGTGCTGCACTGTCGGAGGGGCAGTACTGAGGGAGCGCTGCACTGTCGGAGGGGCGGTACTGAGGGAGCGCTGCACTGTCGGAGGGGCAGTACTGAGGGAGCACCGCACTGTCAGAGGGGCAGTACTGAGGGAGTGCCGCACTGTCGGAGGGGCAGTACTGAGGGAGTGCTGCTCTGTCGGAGGGGCGGTACTGAGGGAGCGCTGCACTGTCGGAGGGGCAGTGCTGAGGGAGCACCGCACTGTCGGAGGGGCAGTACTGAGGGTGCACTGTCGGAGGGGCAGTACTGAGGGAGCACCGCACTGTCGGAGGGGCAGTGCTGAGGGAGCACCGCACTGTCGGAGGGGCAGTACTGAGGGAGCACCGCACTGTCGGAGGGGCGGTACTGAGGGAGTGCCGCACTGTCGGAGGGGCAGTACTGAGGGAGTGCCGCACTGTCGGAGGAGCAGTACTGAGGGATTGCCGCACTGTCGGAGGAGCAGTACTGAGGGAGTGCCGCACTGTCGGAGGGGCAGTACTGAGGGAGCCCCGCACTGTCGGAGGGGCAGTACTGAGGGAGTGCCGCACTGTCGGAGGGGCAGTACTGAGGGAGCCCCGCACTGTCGGAGGGGCAGTACTGAGGGAGTGCTGCACTGTCGGAGGGGCAGTACTGAGGGAGTGCTGCACTGTCGGAGGGGCGGTACTGAGGGAGTGCTGCACTGTCGGAGGGGCAGTACTGAGGGAGTGCTGCACTGTCGGAGGGGCGGTACTGAGGGAGCGCCGCACTGTCAGAGGGGCAGTACTGAGGGAGTGCTGCACTGTCGGAGGGGCAGTACTGAGGGAGCGCCGCACTGTCAGAGGGGCAGTACTGAGGGAGTGCTGCACTGTCGGAGGGGCAGTACTGAGGGAGTGCCGCACTGTCGGAGGGGCAGTACTGAGGGAGTGCTGCACTGTCGGAGGGGCAGTACTGAGGGAGTGCCGCACTGTCGGAGGGGCAGTACTGAGGGAGTGCCGCACTGTCGGAGAGGCAGTACTGAGGGAGCGCCGCACTGTCAGAGGGGCAGTACTGAGGGAGTGCCGCACTGTCGGAGGGGCAGTACTGAGGGAGTGCTGCACTGTCGGAGGGGCAGTACTGAGGGATCACCGCACTGTCGGAGGGGCGGTACTGAGGGAGCGCTGCACTGTCGGAGGGGCGGTACTGAGGGAGCGCTGCTTTGTCGGAGGGGCAGTACTGAGGGAGCACCGCACTGTCGGAGGGGCGGTACTGAGGGAGCGCTGCACTGTCGGAGGGGCGGTACTGAGGGAGCGCTGCACTGTCGGAGTGGCGGTACTGAGGGAGCGCCGCACTGTCGGAGGGGCAGTACTGAGGGAGCGTCGCACTGTCGGAGGGGCAGTACTGAGGGAGCGCCGCACTGTCGGAGGGGCAGTACTGAGGGAGCGCCGCACTGTCGGAGGGGCAGTACTGAGGGAGTGCCGCACTGTCGGAGGGGCAGTACTGAGGGAGTGCCGCACTGTCGGAGGGGCAGTACTGAGGGAGCGCCGCACTGTCGGAGGGGCAGTACTGAGGGAGTGCCGCACTGTCGGAGGTGCTGTCTTCTGGATGAGACGTTAAACCGAGGCCCCGTCTGCTCTCTCAGGCGGATGTAAAAGATCCCGGGGCACTATTTGGAAGAAGAGCAGGGGAGTTCTCCCCGGTGTCCTGGGGCCAATATTTATCCCTCAATCAACATCACAAAAACAGATTATCTGGGTCATTATCACATCGCTGTGTGTGGGAGCTTGCTGTGCGCAAATTGGCTGCCGCGTTTCCCACAATACAACAGTGACTGCCCTCCAAAGGTACTTCATTGGCTGTGAAGCTCTTTGGGACGTCCGGTGGTCGTGAAAGTCACTATATAAATGCAATTCTGTCTTTCTCTGTACTAGCCACTGTGACAAGTGGGGATTAATTAAAGGGAGCCCGTGCAGATTTGGTGAGGACAAATCGTGTTTGACTAACTTGGCTGAGTTTTCTGATGAGGTAACAGAGTGGATGAGGTAACAGAGAGGGTAGAGGAGGGGAGTGCAGTGGATGCTGTGTATATGGACTTTCGAGAGGCGTTTGATAAAGTGCCACGTACGAGGCCTGTTTGCAAAATTGAACCCCGTGGGATATAAGGGACAATATCAGCATGCGTAATAAATTGGCTAACGGACAGAAAACAGAGGGGATGTGTTGTGTGTCTGTTTTTCTGACCAATAGACGGCACCTCTGACAGTGCGGCACTCCCTCAGTACTGCCACTCCGACAGTGCAGCACTCCCTCAGTACCGCCCCTCCGACAGTGCGGCGCTCCCTCAGTACTGCCCCTCCGACAGTGCGGCACTCCCTCAGTACTGCCCCTCCGACAGTGCGGCGCTCCCTCAGTACTGCCCCTCCGACATTGCGGCGCTCCCTCAGTACTGCCCCTCCGACAGTGCGGCACTCCCTCAGTACTGCCCCTCAGACAGTGCGGCACTCTCTCAGTACTGCCCCTCCGACAGTGCGGGGCTCCCTCAGTACTGCCCCTCCGACAGTGCGGTGCTCCCTCAGTACTGCCCCTCCGACAGTGCGGCACTCCCTCAGCACTGCCCCTCCGACAGTGCGGCACTCCCTCAGCACTGCCCCTCCGACAGCGCAGTACGGCACTCCCTCAGCACTGCCCCTCCGACAGTGCGGCACTCCCTCAGCACTGCCCCTCCGACAGCGCAGTACGGCACTCCCTCAGTACTGCCCCTCAGACAGTGCGGCACTCCCTCAGCACTGCCCCTCCGACAGCGCAGTACGGCACTCCCTCAGTACTGCCCCTCAGACAGTACGGCACTCCCTCAGTACTGCCCCTCCGACAGTACGGCACTCCCTCAGTACTGCCCCTCCGACAGCGCAGTACGGCACTCTCTCAGTACTGCCCCTCCCACAGTGCAGTAATATTTATGTATTTTTTTAAAATATATTTTTCCGATTCTTAAAAAAGTTTTATAAATTTTCGTTTAAAATAAACTTACCGTAGTGGGCAGGATTTTTTAAGAATAAAATGTGTTTTTATAATTGTATTTTCTCGTGTTTTAAGCGTGTTTTAAAACTCTTGCGCCTGTCAACGTTGGCTATGCGCCTGACAAGTACCTTGAGGACATTTGCTGGGCAAGCTATGGGTAAATCCTGCAAACTCGCCCTTGCAAAGTCCCTCGCTCCCGAGATGCGGTTCGCCTGTTAAGCTCCAGTTTGACAGATCGAAGAAAAAAGCCGGCTTTCATCGCAATGCGCCATTGTGCGCTGAAAACCGGCTTTTCAGAACTGTTCCCGGGACCGTGCACACTCCGTTTGGACCCGGGGTGACTGGGATCTCTGGTTTGGTCGGAAGAATGAAGAGGCAATATAATCTCGACCTCTCTTTCCTCCTCCAAGAGGCTCCTTAAAACATACCTGAAGACACTCCTTAAAACCTCCCCTGGTGGGGGAGACTAGAACTAGGGGGGCATAGTTTCAGAATAAGGAGCCGCCCCATTTAAAATGGAGAAAGGAGGAATTTCTTCTCTCAGAGGGTTGTAAATCTGTGGAATTGGCTGCCCCAGAGAGCTGTGGAGGCTGGGACATTGAATATATTTAAGGGGGTGTGTTATGTATGCAATACAGGTCCAAACTGAGTACTGTTTAGCTAAATCTTGGCTTTGCTTTATTTAGACCCAAAGTGCCTGACTCACAAAATGGCTGGCCTTTTATATCTGCGCAGCACCAGGTGCCTGCTGGTCAATGGCCTCTGACAATGGCGCCACCTGGGGGCTACACACAAACGTGTACACACAAGGCAGGGAGATGGACAGGTTTTTGAGCGATAAGGGAGTGAAGGGCTACGGGGAGCGGGCGGGGAAGTGGAGCTGAGTCCATGATCGGATCAGCCGCGGTCGTATTGAATGGCGGAGCAGGCTCGAGGGGCCGAATGGCCGACTCCTGCTCCTGTTTCTTAAACTAACGGAGTACAATTATAAAGTGGCTTCATCATTGAAGGTGCAGGGCAGGTTGAGAAAGCGGTTAAATAAGCGAACGCCATCCTGGCCTTCATAAACAGAGGCGTGGAGTACAAAAAACAAGGGCGTTGTGATGGACCCGTATAAAACACTGGGTTCAGCCCCAACTGGAGCATTGGGTCCAATTCTGGGCTCCGCACTTTTAGGGAGGAGACATGAAGGCCTTCGAGAGGGTGCAGAGGGAGATTTGACCAGAATGGTTCCAGGGATGAGGGAATTCAGTGACGTGGAGAGACTGGAGAGGCTGGGATCGCTGGAGCAGAGAAGGTTGAGAGGAGATGTGTTCGAGGGGTTGGCAATCCCGAGGGGTCTGGACAGAGTGGACAGAGAGAGAGACTGTTCCCATTGGTGGAAGGGTGGAGAACCAGAGGACACAGATTGAAGGCGATTGGCTGAAGAACCAAACGGGACACGAAGGAAAACCTATCATGAAACGAGTGGTTAGGATCTGGAATGCACAGAGTGAAAGGGCGCTGGATACAGATTCAATAGTAGCCTTCAAACACTGAATGAAATAAATACTTGAAGGAGAAATATTTTGCCGGGCTGTGGGGAAGGAGCAGGAGGGAAGGGTGAATAATTGGATCGCTCGTTCACAGAGCCGGCACAGGATCGATGGGCCGAATTGTCTCCTCCTGTGACGTACTGTTCTATGATTTACAGCGCGTTAGATACACTGTCCTTTCCCCCTCTGGGACCGGGTGTCACAGTGCGTTAGATACACTGTCCTTTCCCCCTCTGGGACCGGGTGTCACAGTGTGTTAGATACACTGTCCTTTCCCCCTCTGGGACCGGGTGTCACAGTGCATTAGATACACTGTCCTTTCCCCCTCTGGGACCGGGTGTCACAGTGCGTTAGATACACTGTCCTTTCCCCCTCTGGGACCGGGTGTCACAGTGCGTTAGATACACTGTCCTTTCCCCCTCTGGGACCGGGTGTCACAGTGCGTTAGATACACTGTCCTTTCCCCCTCTGGGACCGGGTGTCACAGTGCTTTAGATACACTGTCCTTTCCCCCTCTGGGACCGGGTGTCACAGTGCGTTAGATACACTGTCCTTTCCCCCCTCTGGGACCGGGTGTCACAGTGCGTTAGATACACTGTCCTTTCCCCCTCTGGGACAGGGTGTCACATTGCGTTAGATACACTGTCCTTTCCCCCTCTGGGACCGGGTGTCACAGTGCGTTAGATACAATGTCCTTTCCCCCTCTGGGACCGGGTGTCACAGTGCGTTAGATACACTGTCCTTTCTCCCTCTGGGACCGGGTGTCACAGTGCGTTAGATACACTGTCCTTTCTCCCTCTGGGACCGGGTGTCACAGTGCGTTAGATACACTGTCCTTTCCCCCTCTGGGACCGGGTGTCACAGTGTGTTAGATACACTGTCCTTTCCTCCTCTGGGACCGGGTGTCACAGTGTGTTAGATACACTGTCCTTTCCCCCTCTGGGACCGGGTGTCACAGTGCGTTAGATACACTGTCCTTTCCCCCTCTGGGACAGGGTGTCACATTGCGTTAGATACACTGTCCTTTCCCCCTCTGCGACCGGGTGTCACAGTGCGTTAGATACACTGTCCTTTCCCCCTCTGGGACCGGGTGTCACAGTGCGTTAGATACACTGTCCTTTCCCCCTCTGGGACAGGGTGTCACATTGCGTTAGATACACTGCCCTTTCCCCCTCTGGGACCGGGTGTCACAGTGCGTTAGATACACTGTCCTTTCCCCCCTCTGGGACCGGGTGTCACAGTGCGTTAGATACACTGTCCTTTCCCCCTCTGGGACCGGGTGTCACAGTGTGTAAGATACACTGTCCTTTCCCCCTCTGGGACTGGGTGTCACATTGCGTTAGATACACTGTCCTTTCCCCCTCTGGGACTGGGTGTCACATTGCGTTAGATACACTGTCCTTTCCCCCTCTGGGACTGGGTGTCACAGTGTGTTAGATACACTGTCCTTTCCCCCTCTGCGACCGGGTGTCACAGTGCATTAGATACACTGTCCTTTCCCCCTCTGGGACCGGGTGTCACAGTGCGTTAGATACACTGTCCTTTCCCCCTCTGGGACCGGGTGTCACATTGTGTTAGAGACACTGTCCTTTCCCCCTCTGGGACCAGGTGTCACAGTGTGTTAGATACACTGTCCTTTCCCCCTCTGGGACCGGGTGTCACAGTGTGTTAGATACACTGTCCTTTCCCCCTCTGGGACCGGGTGTCACAGTGCGTTAGATACACTGTCCTTTCCCCCTCTGGGACCGGGTGTCACAGTGCGTTAGATACACTGTCCTTTCCCCCTCTGGGACCGGGAGTCACAGTGCGTTAGATACACTGTCCTTTCCCCCTCTGGGACCGGGTGTCACAGTGCGTTAGATACACTGTCCTTTCCCCCTCTGGGACCGGGTGTCACAGTGCGTTAGATACACTGTCCTTTCCCCCTCTGGGACTGGGTGTCACAGTGCGTTAGATACACTGTCCTTTCCCCCTCTGGGACCGGGTGTCACAGTGCGTTAGATACACTGTCCTTTCCCCCTCTGCGACTGGGTGTCGCAGTGTGTTAGATACACTGTCCTTTCCCCCTCTGGGACCGGGTGTCACAGTGTGTTAGATACACTGTCCTTTCCCCCTCTGGGACCGGGTATCACAGTGCGTTAGATACACTGTCCTTTCCCCCTCTGGGACCGGGTGTCACAGTGTGTTAGATACACTGTCCTTTCCCCCTCTGGGACCGGGAGTCACAGTGCGTTAGATACACTGTCCTTTCCCCCTCTGGGACTGGGTGTCACAGTGCGTTAGATACACTGTCCTTTCCCCCTCTGGGACCGGGTGTCAGAGTGCGTTAGATATACTGTCCTTTCCCCCTCTGGGACCGGGTGTCACAGTGTGTTAGATATACTGTCCTTTCCCCCTCTGGGACCGGGTGTCACAGTGCGTTAGATACACTGTTCTATCCCCCTCTGGGACCGGGTGTCACAGTGCGTTAGATACACTGTCCTTTCCCCCTCTGGGACCGGGTGTCACAGTGCGTTAGATACACTGTCCTTTCCCCCTCTGGGACCGGAGGTCACAGTGCGTTAGATACACTGTCCTTTCCCCCTCTGGGACCGGGTGTCACAGTGCGTTAGATACACTGTTCTATCCCCCTCTGGGACCGGGTGTCACAGTGTGTGAGGTACACTGTCCTTTCCCCCTCTGGGACCGGGTATCACAGTGTGTGAGGTACACTGTCCTTTCCCCCTCTGGGACCGGGTGTCACAGTGTGTTAGATACACTGTCCTTTCCCCCTCTGTGACCGGGTGTCACAGTGCGTTAGATACACTGTCCTTTCCCCCTCTGGGACCGGGTGTCACAGTGCGTTAGATACACTGTCCTTTCCCCCTCTGTGACCGGGTGTCACAGTGCGTTAGATACACTGTCCTTTCCCCCTCTGGGACCAGGTGTCACAGTGCGTTAGATACACTGTCCTTTCCCCCTCTGGGACCGGGTGTCACAGTGCGTTAGATACACTGTCCTTTCCCCTTCTGGGACCGGGTGTCACAGTGCGTTAGATACACTGTTCTATCCCCCTCTGGGACCGGGTGTCACAGTGTGTTAGATACACTGTCCTTTCCCCCTCTGGGACCGGGTGTCACAGTGCGTTAGATACACTGTCCTTTCCCCCTCTGGGACCGGGTGTCACAGTGCGTTAGATATACTGTCCTTTCCCCCTCTGGGACCGGGTGTCACAGTGCGTTAGATACACTGTTCTATCCCCCTCTGGGACCGGGTGTCACAGTGCGTTAGATACACTGTCCTTTCCCCCTCTGGGACCGGGTGTCACAGTGCGTTAGATACACTGTCCTTTCCCCCTCTGGGACCGGAGGTCACAGTGCGTTAGATACACTGTTCTATCCCCCTCTGGGACCGGGTGTCACAGTGCGTTAGATACACTGTCCTTTCCCCCTCTGGGACCGGGTGTCACAGTGTGTGAGGTACACTGTCCTTTCCCCCTCTGGGACCGGGTATCACAGTGTGTGAGGTACACTGTCCTTTCCCCCTCTGGGACCGGGTATCACAGTGTGTGAGGTACACTGTCCTTTCCCCCTCTGGGACCGGGTGTCACAGTGCGTTAGATACACTGTCCTTTACCCCTCTGGGACCGGGTGTCACAGTGCGTTAGATACACTGTCCTTTCCCCCTCTGGGACCGGGTGTCAGTGCGTTAGATACACTGTCCTTTCCCCCTCTGGGACAGGGTGTCACATTGCGTTAGATACACTGTCCTTTCCCCCTCTGGGACCGGGTGTCACAGTGCGTTAGATACACTGTCCTTTCCCCCTCTGGGACCGGGTGTCACAGTGCGTTAGATACACTGTCCTTTCCCCCTCTGGGACCGGGTGTCACAGTGCGTTAGATACACTGTTCTATCCCCCTCTGGGACCGGGTGTCACAGTGTGTTAGATACACTGTCCTTTCCCCCTCTGGGACCGGGTGTCACAGTGCGTTAGATACACTGTTCTATCCCCCTCTGGGACCGGGTGTCACAGTGCGTTAGATACACTGTCCTTTCCCCCTCTGGGACCGGGTGTCACAGTGCGTTAGATACACTGTCCTTTCCCCCTCTGGGACCGGAGGTCACAGTGCGTTAGATACACTGTTCTATCCCCCTCTGGGACCGGGTGTCACAGTGTGTGAGGTACACTGTCCTTTCCCCCTCTGGGACCGGGTATCACAGTGTGTGAGGTACACTGTCCTTTCCCCCTCTGGGACCGGGTATCACAGTGTGTGAGGTACACTGTCCTTTCCCCCTCTGGGACCGGGTATCACAGTGTGTGAGGTACACTGTCCTTTCCCCCTCTGGGACCGGGTGTCACAGTGTGTTAGATACACTGTCCTTTCCCCCTCTGGGACCAGGTGTCACAGTGCGTTAGATACACTGTCCTTTCCCCCTCTGGGACCGGGTGTCACAGTGCGTTAGATACACTGTCCTTTCCCCCTCTGGGACCGGGTGTCACAGTGCGTTAGATACACTGTCCTTTCCCCCTCTGGGACCAGGTGTCACAGTGCGTTAGATACACGGTCTTTTCCCCCTCTGGGACCGGGTGTCACAGTGCGTTAGATACACTGTCCTTTCCCCCTCTGGGACCAGGTGTCACAGTGCGTTAGATACACGGTCCTTTCCCCCTCTGGGACCGGGTGTCACAGTGCATTAGATACACTGTCCTTTCCCCCTCTGGGACCGGGTGTCACAGTGCGTTAGATACACTGTCCTTTCCCCCTCTGGGACCGGGTGTCACAGTGCGTTAGATACACTGTCCTTTCCCCCTCTGGGACCGGGTGTCACAGTGCGTTAGATACACTGTCCTTTCCCCCTCTGGGACCAGGTGTCACAGTGCGTTAGATACACTGTCCTTTCCCCCTCTGGGACCGGGTGTCACAGTGCGTTAGATACACTGTCCTTTCCCCCTCTGGGACCGGGTGTCACAGTGCGTTAGATACACTGTCCTTTCCCCCTCTGGGACTGGGTGTCACAGTGCGTTAGATACACTGTCCTTTCCCCCTCTGGGACTGGGTGTCACAGTGTGTTAGATACACTGTCCTTTCCCTCTCTGGGACCGGGTGTCACAGTGCGTTAGATACACTGTCCTTTACCCCTCTGGGACCGGGTGTCACAGTGCGTTAGATACACTGTCCTTTCCCCCTCTGGGACCGGGTGTCACAGTGCGTTAGATACACTGTCCTTTCCCCCTCTGGGACCGGGTGTCACAGTGCGTTAGAAACACTGTCCTTTCCCCCTCTGCGACCGGGTGTCACAGTGTGTTAGATACACTGTCCTTTTCCCCCTCTGGGACCGGGTGTCACAGTGCGTTAGATACACTGTCCTTTCCCCCTCTGGGTCCGGGTATCACAGTGCATTAGATACACTGTCCTTTCCCCCTCTGGGACCGGGTGTCACAGTGCGTTAGATACACTGTCCTTTCCCCCTCTGGGACCGGGTGTTACAGTGCGTTAGATACACTGTCCTTTCCCCCTCTGGGACCGGGTGTCACAGTGCGTTAGATACACTGTCCTTTCCCCCTCTGGGACCGGGTGTCACAGTGCGTGAGATACACTGTCCTTTCCCCTCTGGGACCGGGTGTCACAGTGCGTGAGATACACTGTCCTTTCCCCTCTGGGATCAGGTGTCACAGTGCGTTAGATACACTGTCCTTTCCCCCTCTGGGACCGGGTGTCACAGTGCGTTAGATACACTGTCCTTTCCCCCTCTGGGACCGGGTGTCACAGTGCGTTAGATACACTGTCCTTTCCCCCTCTGGGACCAGGTGTCACAGTGCGTTAGATACACTGTCCTTTCCCCCTCTGGGACCGGGTGTCACAGTGCGTTAGATACACTGTATTTTCCCCCTCTGGGACCGGGTGTCACAGTGTGTTAGATACACTGTCCTTTCCCCCTCTGGGACCGGGTGTCACAGTGCGTTAGATACACTGTCCTTTCCCCCTCTGGGACCGGGTGTCACAGTGCATTAGATACACTGTCCTTTCCCCCTCTGGGACCGGGTGTCACAGTGCGATAGATACACTGTCCTTTCCCCCTCTGGGACCGGGGGTCACAGTGCGTTAGATACACTGTCCTTTCCCCCTCTGGGACCGGGTGTGTCAGTGTGTTAGATACACTGTCCTTTCCCCCTCTGGGATCGGGTGTCACAGTGCGTTAGATACACTGTCCTTTCCCCCTCTGGGACCGGGTGTCACAGTGCGTTAGATACACTGTCCTTTCCCCCTCTGGGACCGGGTGTCACAGTGCGTTCGATACACTGTCCTTTCCCCCTCTGGGACCGGGTGTCACAGTGCGTTAGATACACTGTCCTTTCCCCCTCTGGGACCGGGTGTCACAGTGCGTTAGATACACTGTCCTTTCCCCCTCTGGGACCGGGTGTCACAGTGCGATAGATACACTGTCCTTTCCCCCTCTGGGACCGGGTGTCACAGTGCGTTAGATACACTGTCCTTTCCCCCTCTGGGACCGGGTGTGTCAGTGCGTTAGATACACTGTCCTTTCCCCCTCTGGGACCGGGTGTCACAGTGCATTAGATACACTGTCCTTTCCCCCTCTGGGACCGGGTGTCACAGTGTGTTAGATACACTGTCCTTTCCCCCTCTGGGACCGGGTATCACAGTGCGTTAGATACACTGTCCTTTCCCCCTCTGGGACCGGGTGTCACAGTGCGTTAGATACACTGTCCTTTACCCCTCTGGGACCGGGTGTCACAGTGCATTAGATACACTGTCCTTTCCCCCTCTGGGACCGGGTGTCACATTGCGTTAGATACACTGTCCTTTCCCCCTCTGGGACCGGGTGTCACAGTGCGTTAGATACACTGTCCTTTCCCCCTCTGGGACCGGGTGTCACAGTGCGTTAGATACACTGTCCTTTCCCCCTCTGGGACCGGGTGTCACAGTGTGTTAGATACACTGTCCTTTCCCCCTCTGGGACCGGGTGTCACAGTGCGTTAGATACACTGTCCTTTCCCCCCTCTGGGACCGGGTGTCACAGTGCGTTAGATACACTGTCCTTTCCCCCTTTGGGACCGGGTGTCACATTGCGTTAGATACACTGTCCTTTCCCCCTCTGGGACCGGGTGTCACAGTGCGTTAGATACACTGTCCTTTCCCCCTCTGGGACCGGGTGTCACAGTGCGTTAGATACACTGTCCTTTCCCCCTCTGGGACCGGGTGTCACAGTGCGTTAGATACACTGTCCTTTCCCCCTCTGGGACCGTGTGTCACAGTGCGTTAGATACACTGTCCTTTCCCCCTTTGGGACCGGGTGTCACAGTGCGTTAGATACACTGTCCTTTCCCCCTCTGGGACCGGGTGTCACAGTGCGTTAGATACACTGTCCTTTCCCCCTCTGGGACCGGGTGTCTGTAAAATCCCAAATTTAGAATCAGCTTGAATCCTGTGTCTATGGTTAATCGCAGGCTCAGACAGCAGAAGCAGTCAGACTCAATCAGCGGAAATAGATTCTGACAGATTCATGCATTGACATACATGGGACGTGGGAGGGGGAGAGGAAAAGGGAGAGAGGGAGATTGAGAGAGAGAGACACACGCAAATGTAAATACATGGGAGGAGGTGAGACAGACTGACAGAGATGGGTTGGGAAAGAGAGGGAGAGACAGACACGGAAATACACAGGCAAGTGCTGTGATGGAAAGAAAATGAGAGGCAGATGGAGAGAGAGAGAGAGAGACAGAGGGAGAGAGAGACAGAGAGAGAGAGAGAGACAGAGAGAGAGAGAAAGAGACAGACAGAGACAGAGAGAGGGAGACAGGGAGAGGGAGACAGGGAGAGGGAGACAGAGAGAGAGAGAAAGAGACAGACAGAGACAGAGAGAGGGAGACAGAGAGAGGGAGACAGAGAGAGAGAGAGACAGAGAGAGAGAGAAAGAGACAGACAGAGACAGAGAGAGGGAGACAGGGAGAGGGAGACAGGGAGAGGGACAGAGAGAGAGAGAAAGAGACAGACAGAGACAGAGAGAGGGAGACAGGGAGAGGGAGACAGAGAGAGAGAGAAAGAGACAGACAGAGACAGAGAGAGGGAGACAGGGAGAGGGAGAGGAAGACAGAGAGAGAGAGAAAGAGACAGACAGAGACAGAGAGAGGGAGACAGAGAGAGGGAGACAGGGAGAGGGACAGAGAGAGAGAAAGAGAAAGACAGAGATAGAGAGAGGGAGACAGAGAGAGACAGAGAGAGGGACAGAGAGTGAGACAGAGATCCCAGACCTGTGCGTTTTCCATGTTCCCGGTGCTGCGGTGTGTGTTGACAGGTCTGCTCTCCTCTCCCGCCCCGGGGCTGTGACCTGCTGTCTCCTGAGTGCCTGAGGGGGGGGGGGGCGGGGGGAAGGGCTTGACACTGCAGCTGACTGGTGATTGCCTCCTTGGGCGATCCGTGCCCTCCTCCCTCCCCCTCTCCGCCCCCTCGCCTGATGCCTCGTCTCCCCGGCGACCCAGATAGCTCCTGTCTGTACGCGCCCCACCTCCCCCCCTCTCTCTCTCTCTCTCTCTCCCTCGCACACAGGCTCACACTGCCCCTCGGCCCGCTCAGACAACCTTGGTGCAGGAACGAACGGCTCTCTCTCCGACCAGCCTTCCAGAAGCTTCGCAGCTCGCCCACACCACCTCCCACCACAGCGAGGGGGCTGATCTATCCGCGCGCGCGTGAGACGGCAGCCGCCGACGGATTTAACTCATCGCTGGTCCACGTTAAGCTCGCTGGAGTCCTGTGCCCGAGGGCCGCTCTCATTCCCAGTGCCCACGCACCGGGTGGCTGGGTTTGGGGGATATGGGGATCAGTGCTGGGGCCCCAACTATTTACAATCTGTCTTGACGACTTGGATGAAGGGGACCGAGTGTAAAGTAGCTGTTGTGTGTGCAGGCTACAGATACACTCCCTGTGTCGTCAGCGTATCGTTGCATAAGATGGAGACTTGTTCCCTGATGTCCTGTCAATGAGGTTTACACTGTGTGTGTACTATGCTGGCACCACTAGAGGGGGCAACTGGCGGAGACCGGGGTTTCCTGGCCCCTGTGGCAGAGGCTGTCCAGCAGAGGGCACTGCGGTGGGAGACCTGAGGGTCACCTGCGTAGGTGTGCCGGGCCCAGTATTAAAGGCTGCCCACCATGCTTTGGAGTTACGAATAAAGGATCACGGTCACTACAGTTTGAGTGCAACACATTGCCTCGTGGAGTCATTCATAGGTACATTACAGACATAACAGTAGCCAAGTTTACTGATGATACAAAGATGGGAGGAAAAGCAATGTGTGAGGAGGACACAAAAAATCTGCAAAAGGACATAGACAGGCTCAGTGAGTGGGCAAAAGTTTGTCAGATGGAGTATAATGTGGGAAAGTGTGAGGTCATGCACTTTGGCAGAAAAAAAATCAAAGAGCAAGTTATTATTTAAATGGAGAGAGATTACAAAGTGCCGCAGTACAGCGGGACCTGGGGGTTACTTGTGCATGAAACACAAAAGGTTAGTATGCAGGTACAGCAAGTGATCAGGAAGGCCAGTGGTATCTTGGCCTTTATTGCAAAGGAGGATGGAGTATAAAAGCAGGGAAGTCTTGCTCCAGTTATACAGGGTATTGGTGAGGCCACACCTGGAGTACTGCGTGCAGTTTTGCTCTCCGTATTTACGAAAGGAGACACTTTGCTTTGGAGGCAGTTCAGAGAAGGTTCACTCGGTTGATTCCGGGGATGAGGGGGTTGACTTATGAGGAAAGGTTGAGGAGGTTGGGCCTCTACTCATTGGAGTTCAGAAGAATGAGAGGTGATCTTATGGAAACGTATCAGATTATGAGGGGGGCTCGACAAGGTGGATGCAGAGAGGATGTTCCCACTGATGGGGGAGACTAGAACTAGGGGGCATGGTCTTAGAATAAGGGGCCGCCCATTTAAAACTGAGATGAGGAGGAATTTCTTCTCTCAGAGGGTTGTAAATCTGTGGAATTCTCTGCCCCAGAGAGCTGTGGAGGCTGGGACATTGGATATATTTAAGACGGAGATAGACAGATTTTTGGGCGATAAGGGAGTGAAGGGTTACGGGGAGCGGGCGGGGAAGTGGAGCTGAGTCCATGATCGGATCAGCCATGATCTTATTAAATGGCGGAGCAGGCTCGAGGGGCCGAATGGCCCACTCCTGCTCCTATTCCTGATGTTCTTATGTTGAGGGACATGGGGAGAAGGTGAGTGATGAGTGAGAGGACAGAGTGGGAAGAGCAAGAGAGACAGAAATAGAGAGCCAGAGAGAGAGAGAAACAGTGTGAGAAACAGAGAGACAGAGGGAAAGAAAGAGAGATACAGAGACAGAGACAGAGACAGAGACAGAGCGAGAGAGAGACAGAGACAGGGACAGGGAGAGAGAGAGAGAGAGAGGGAGAGACTGAGAGAGAGAGAGAGAGAGACAGAGAGGGAGAGACAGAGAGACTGAGAGACAGAGAGAGAACGAGCGATAGAGAGTGGGAGAGGGAGGGAGGGATGAGAGGGAGAGGGCGGCGGAAAGGGGTGAGAGATAGAGAGAGGGAGAGGGAGACAGAGAGAGAGATAGAGATTGGGAGAGAGAGAGACACAGAGAGATAGAGATAGAGAGACAGAGAGAGCGAGAGAGACAGAGAGAGAGACAGAGAGATAGAGAGACAGAGAGGATAAGAGGGAGAGAGAGGGAGAGAGACAGAGAGAGAGGGAGAGAGAGGGAGAGAGAGAGACAGAGAGAGAGAGAGAGAGACAGAGAGAGAGAGAGACAGAGAGAGAGAGAGAGAGAAAGGGAGAGAGAGAGGGAGAGTGAGAGAGAGATAGAGATAGGGAGAGAGAGAGACACAGAGAGATAGAGAGAGAGACAGAGAGAGAGAGAGAGACAGAGAGAGAGACAGAGAGATAGAGAGATAGAGAGACAGAGAGGATAAGAGGGAAAGAGAGGGAGAGAGACAGAGAGAGAGGGAGAGAGAGGGAGAGAGAGAGACAGAGAGAGAGAGAGAGAGAAAGGGAGAGAGAGAGGGAGAGTGAGAGAGAGATAGAGATAGGGAGAGAGACACAGAGAGATAGAGAGAGAGACACAGAGAGAGAGAGAGAGACAGAGAGAGAGACAGAGACAGAGAGATAGAGAAATAGAGAGACAGAGAGGATAAGAGGGAGAGAGAGGGAGAGAGACAGAGAGAGAGGGAGAGAGAGGGAGAGAGAGAGAGAAAGGGAGAGAGAGAGAAAGGGAGAGAGAGAGACAGAGAGAGAGAGAGACAGAGAGAGAGAGAGACAGAGAGAGAGAGAGAGAGAGAAAGGGAGAGAGAGAGAGGGAGAGTGAGAGAGAGATAGAGATAGGGAGAGAGAGAGACACAGAGAGATAGAGATAGAGAGACAAAGAGAGAAAGGGAGAGAGAGAGAAAGGGAGAGAGAGAGACAGAGAGAGAGAGACAGAGAGAGACAGAGAGAGAGAGAGAGAGAGATAGAGAGACAGAGAGGATAAGAGGGAGAGAGAGGTAGAGAGAGAGACAGAGAGAGAGAGAATGGGAGAGAGAGAGAGGGAGAGGGACAGTGCTGTGTCAGCCCTGCCCCATATTGGAGAGATGAGTGTGGTTCTCAAGTCCCAGTCTACTCTGGGCGAAGGTCAAACCTCCAGCCTGGGCTCTCTGCAAGTTCATCTGTGGAACGGGCACACTGTCCACTATCATGTATGTATGCTTGGGGTTTACGAGCCACCAGGGGCCGCCACTGTCGGAGGTCATTGGGCTGTACACACGTGTACGCGGTCCAGGTATAAAAGGCCAGCCATCGTGTAATGTAATCACTTTGGGCCCGAATAAAGCAGAGCCTGGTTTGTGCCTGTGTTAGTTCACAGTGTTCGGTCGATCGAGTTATTACAGACATAACATTTGGCGACGAGGTAACTGAAGAATCTACACATGCAAAAAACAATGAGCACAATTGGAATTCTGGAGAGAGCCGTGGAGGGAGAGGACTGGGCAGATTGTGCAGCTCGCCTGGACCCGTACTTCGTGGCCAACAAAGTGGAGGAACCCACTGACGCAGTTAGGCGCTGGGCGTTCTTCCTCACGGTTTGCGGTCTGAAAATCTATGGACTCATGAAGAATCTCCTCTCGCCTGCAAGTCCAACGGACAAGGACGATGAGGAATTGTGTGCTCTGGTGCGTGACCATCTCACACCAGAAGAAGGCACCATCGTCTCACGGTATCGACTCCACACGCACGTTAATCCTGAGGGCCAGGATGTGTCGGAAGCCGGCCGGAGACGTGGAGCGGGGCCGCGTAAGTTCGCCAACGCGTTGGCAGACATGCTGCCGGGACTCCTTGGTCACCGGCATCGACCACGAGGCGATCCTGCGTGAGCTACTGGCGGCGGGGAAACGCTGGATTTGAGCAAGGCCGTCGCGCTTGCCCAATCGCGCGTGGCGACAGATTAAAAACTTTAAAGCAGATATCAGCGAAGAATCGGAACTCGGCAAGTGCTGTGAACAAGGTCGTACCATCGTTCGGCAGAGCTGCACGCGGCAGGGGCCGACCCGACTGCGTATACGCAACCTGTGGCTGCCTAAAGTCCGCCAACGGGAACTAATCCGCTTTTCACCCTGTTGGCGTTGTGGGGGCAACCATCGGGGCCTCATCCGGGTCGGTTCAAACAGTACACTTGTAAAGGCTGCTGGAGACTGGGGCATCTCCAGCGCATGTGTCCGCAACTGAGCAAGCGTGCTGCGACACACCACGCGGAGGCTGATGACCAGTCCAGCCGCGGATCCGGATATGCAATCCGAGATACCAGGGGAGCAAGTGTATGGACTGTACTCGTTCCGAACAAAGAGCCAACCGGTAAAGATTAATGTGAAACTTAACGGTGTGCCGGTACCGATGGAATTGGACACGGGGGCGAGTCAATCAATAATGAGCCAGAGGACATTCGACGGGCTGTGGGATACTAAGGCTGTGAGGCTGAGTCCAGTCAATGCCAAGTTGCGGACGTACACTAAAGAACTTATAACGGTAATTGGCGGTGCAGTAGTCAAGGTGTCGTATGATGGTGCGGTTCACGGTTTACCGTTATGGATTGTTCCAGGCGATGGTCCAATGCTGTTCGGCAGGAACTGGTTAGAAAAAAATCAAATGGAACTGGAACGATATCAAAGCGTTGTTGTTGGAGGAGGATACTCCATGTGCTCAGGTGCTGAGTGAGTTCCCCTCGCTGTTTGAACCAGGCATCGGCAATTTCACGGGAGCCAAGGTGCAGATCCGCGTGGACTGGGATGCAAGACCCGTCCATCATAAAAGCTCGGGGGGGGTTCCGTACACAATGAGGGAGAGGGTCGTAATCGAACTGGACAGACTCCAGCGTGAAGGGATCATATCACCGGTCGAATTTAACGAATGGGCCAGCCCCATTGTTCCTGTGCTGAAAAGTGATGGCACTGTCAGGATCTGTGGAGACTACAAGGCCACGATCAACAGGGTTTCGAAGCAGGATCAATACCCGTTACCGAAGGCTGATGACCTGTTTGCAACGCTAGCCGGGAGGAAGTCGTTCACTAAACTGGATCTGACGTCGACCTACATGACACGGGAGCTGGTCGGGACGTCGAAGGAACTTACGTGCATTAACACGCGTAAAGGACAGTTTATTAACCACAGGTGCCCTTTCGGAATTCACTCCAGAGGAACAGGGAGAGTTTACTGAAGTCCGTCCCCAGAACCGTCGTGTTCCAAGATGACATCCTGGTCACGGGTCGTGACTCCGAGGAACATCTGAACAACCTGGAAGAGGTTCTACATAGTCTGGACAGAGTGGGACTCAGACTGAAACGCTCGAAGTGCGTCTTCATGGCACCCGAGGTCGAATTCCTGGGGGAGGGAAATTGCTGCTGACGGCATCAGGCCCACGGACGTGAAAACCAAGGCCATCAAAAATGCACCCAAGCCGCAGAATGTGACGGAGCTGCGTTCGTTCCTGGGTCTACTCAACTACTTCGGTAACTTCCTTCCTAGATTGAGCACC
>NW_027250842.1:1333318-1413318 GCF_044704955.1 Pristiophorus japonicus | reverse complement strand
ACACCTCCGCCCCGATCTCTCGCCGCTCCTCCGCCCCGATCTCTCGCCGCTCCTCCGCCCCGATCTCTCGCCGCTCCTCCGCCCCCGATCTCTCGCCGCTCCTCCGCCCCGATCTCTCGCCGCTCCTCCGCCCCGATCTCTCGATACTCCTCCGCCCCGATCTCTCGCTGCTCCTCCGCCCCGATCTCTCGCCGCTCCTCCGCCCCGATCTCTCGCCGCTCCTCCGCCCCGATCTCTCGCCGCTCCTCCGCCCCGATCTCTCGCCGCTCCTCCGCCCCGATCTCTCGCCGTTCCTCCGCCCCGATCTCTCGCCGCTCCTCCGCCCCGATCTCTCGATGCTCCTCCGCCCCGATCTCTCGCCGCTCCTCCGCCCCGATCTCTCGCCGCTCCTCCGCCCCGATCTCTCGCCGCTCCTCCGCCCCGATCTCTCGATGCTCCTCCGCCCCCGATCTAACGCAAGCTCCTCCGCCCCGATCTCTCGCCGCTCCTCCGCCCCGATCTCTCGCCGCTCCTCCGCCCCCGATCTCTCGCCGCTCCTCCGCCCCGATCTCTCGCCGCTCCTCCGCCCCGATCTCTCGCCGCTCCTCCGCCCCCGATCTCTCGCCGCTCCTCCGCCCCGATCTCTCGCCGCTCCTCCGCCCCGATCTCTCTCCGCTCCTCCGCCCCCGATCTCTCGCCGCTCCTCCGCCCCGATCTCTCGATACTCCTCCGCCCCGATCTCTCGCCGCTCCTCCGCCCCGATCTCTCGCCCCTTCTCCGCCCCGATCTCTGGCCCCTCCCCCGCCCCGATCTCTCGCCGCTCCTCCGCCCCGATCTCTCGATACTCCTCCGCCCCGATCTCTCGCCGCTCCTCCGCCCCCGATCTCTCGCCGCTCCTCCGCCCCCGATCTCTCGCCGCTCCTCCGCCCCGATCTCTCGCCGCTCCTCCGCCCCCGATCTCTCGCCGCTCCTCCGCCCCCGATCTCTCGCCGCTCCTCCGCCCCGATCTCTCGCCGCTCCTCCGCCCCCGATCTCTCGCCGCTCCTCCGCCCCCGATCCCTCGCCGCTCCTCCGCCCCCGATCTAACGCAAGCTCCTCCGCCCCGATCTAACGCAAGCTCCTCCGCCCCCGATCTCTGGCCGCTCCTCCGCCCCCGATCTCTCTCCGCTCCTCTGCCCCCGATCTCTCGCCGCTCCTCCGCCCCCGATCTCTCGCCGCTCTATATTGTCAGCAGTCGCACTGCGGATTTTGTCTCCTACGGGGCACAATGGACATGATTTCTGCAGAGCCACAGGTACAGGCAAAATGCTACAGGGAACACGGCTGTCTTCCACCGTACGAAGGCCTTTGACACTGTCAACCGCGGGGGTCCATAGAGCGTCCTCCTCCGTTTCGGATGCCCCCAAAAGTTGGCCACCATCCTCCGCCTGCTCCAGGACCACATGCAAGGCCGTGATCCTGACCAACGGATCCATCGCAGACCCAATCCACATCCGGACCGGGGTTCAAACAGGGCTGCGTCATCGCCCCAACCCTCTCCTCAATCTTCCTCGCCGCCGTGCCGCACCTCACAGTCAACAAGCTCCCCGCTGGAGTGGAACTAAACTACAGGACCAGTGGGAAGCTGTTTAACCTACGCCACCTCCAGGCCAGGTCCAAGATCACCCCAACCTCTGTCGTCGAGCTACAGTACGCGGACAACGCCTGCGTCTGCGCACATTCAGAGGCTGAACTCCAGGATATAGTCAATGTATTCACTGAGGTGTATGAAAGCAGGGGCCTTACACTAAACATCCATAAGACACCGTTCCTCCACCAGCCTGTCCTCACCACACAGCACTGCCCCCCCCCAGTCATCAAGATCCACGGCCCGGCCCTGGACAACGTGGACCATTTCCCATACCTCGGGAGCCTCCTATCAACAAGGGCAGACATTGGCGACGAGATCCAACACCGCCTCCAGTGCGCCAGTGCAGCCTTCGGCCGCCTGAGGAAGAGAGTGTTTGAAGACCAGGCCCCTCAAATCCACCACCGAGCTCATGGTCTACAGGGCTGTGGTGATACCCGCCCTCCTGTGTGGCTCAGAGACACGGACCATGTACAGTAGGTATCTCACCCCCAGCTCATGGTCTACAGGGCTGTAGTGATACCCGCCCTCCTGTGTGGCTCAGAGACACGGACCATGTACAGTAGGTATCTCACCCCCAGCTCATGGTCCACAGGGCTGTAGTGATACCCGCCCTCCTGTGTGGCTCAGAGACATGGACCATGTACAGTAGACACCTCAAGTCGCTGGAGATATATCACCAACGATGTCTCCGCAAGATCCTGCAAATCCCCCCGGGAGGACAGACGCACCAACGTTAGCGTCCTCGACCAGGCCCAACATCCCCAGCATCGAAGCACTGACCACACTCGACCAGCTCCGCTGGGCAGGGCCACATTGTCCACATGTCCCCCCAGACACGAGACTCCCCAAAGCAAGCGCTCTACTCGGAACTCCTTCACGGGCAAACGGGCCAAAGGTGGGCAGAGGAAACGTTACAAGGGACCCACCCTCAAAGCCGTCCCTGATATAAAGTGCAACATCCCCACCGACACCTGGGAGTCCCTGGGCCCAAAGACCAGTCCGCCCCTAAGTGGAGGGAGTGCATCCGGGAGGGCGCTGAGCACCTCGAGTCTCGTCGCCGAGAGCGCGCAGAAACCAAGCGCAGGCAGCGGAAGGAGCGTGCGGCAAACCAGTCCCACCCTCCCCTTCCCTCAACGTCTGTCTGTCCCACCTGTGACAGGGACTGTGGCTCCCGTATTGGACTGTTCAGCCACCTCAGGACTCATGTTAAGAGTGGGAGCAAGTCTTCCTCGATTCCGAGGGACTGCCTATGATATTGTCAGCCGGGATCTATGTGCTGGTCCCTGGTGTGGAACTTACACCCAGGACTTTGTGACTGAGAGGCGAGAGTGCCGCCCACTGAGCCACGGCTGACACATAAGGTGCTATAGCAATGCAAGTTGTTGTTGTAATACAGACATGATCAATGATTTAGACGAAGGAATTGAGTGTAATATCTCCAAATTTGCGGATGACACTAAGTTGGGTGGCAGTGTGAGCTGTGAGGAGGATGCTAAGAGGCTGCAGAGTGACTTGGATAGGTTAGGTGAGTGGGCAAATGCGTGGCAGATGAAGTATAATGTGGATAAATGTGAGGTTATCCACTTTGGTGGTAAAAACAGAGAGACAGACTATTATCTGAATGGTGACAGATTAGGAAAAGGGGAGGTGCAACGAGACCTGGGTGTCATGGTACATCAGTCATTGAAGGTTGGCATGCAGGTACAGCAGGCGGTGAAGAAAGAAAATGGCATGTTGGCCTTCATAGCGAGGGGATTTGAGGACAGGGGCAGGGAGGTGTTGCTACAGTTGTACAGGGCCTTGGTGAGGCCACACCTGGAGTATTGTGTACAGTTTTGGTCTCCTAACTTGAGGAAGGACATTCTTGCTATTGAGGGAGTGCAGCGAAGGTTCACCAGACTGATTCCCGGGATGGTGGGACTGACCTATCAAGAAAGACTGAATCAACTGGGCTTGTATTCACTGGAGTTCAGAAGAATGAGAGGGGACCTCATAGAAACGTTTAAAATTCTGACGGGGTTAGACAGGTTAGATGCAGGAAGAATGTTCCCAATGTTGGGGAAGTCCAGAACCAGGGGTCACAGTCTAAGGATAAGGGGTAAGCCATTTAGGACCGAGATGCGGAGGAACTTCTTCACCCAGAGAGTGGTGAACCTGTGGAATTCTCTGCCACAGAAAGTAGTTGAGACCAATTCACTAAATATATTCAAAAAGGAGTTAGATGAAGTCCTTACTACTCGGGGGATCAAGGGGTATGGCGAGAAAGCAGGAATGGGGTACTGAAGTTGCATGTTCAGCCATGAACTCATTGAATGGTGGTGCAGGCTCGAAGGGCCGAATGGCCTGCTCCTGCACCTATTTTCTATGTTTCTATGACACAGTCTCACCAATAACTCCTCCCGCTGCGCTGCTCAGTGGAAGACCGCGCACCAAAGGCACTGGCGCCCCCTCTCGCCCCCATTGCACCCTCTTTGCTCTCTCTCTTGTGTGGGGGGAGGTCCTCCCAATTGCAGCTCATTCCTCCCACCACCAGGTGTCCCACACTGTGGAGGAGCAGTTCACTCCTCCCACCACCAGGTGCCCCACTCTCTGGGGCGGGAGGTGCAGTTCACTCCTCCCTCCACCAGGTGTCCCACTCTCTAGAGGAGCAGTTCACTCTCCTCCCACCACGAGGGGTCCCACTCTCTAGAGGAGCAGTTCACTCCTCCCTCCACCAGGTGTCCCATTCTATTGGGGGGCGTGCAGTTCACTCCTCCCAGCACCAGGTGTCCCACTCTCTGGAGGAGCAGTTCATTCCTCCCATCACCAGGGGTCCCACTCTATGGGGGGGGCGGGTGCAATTCACTCCTCCCACCACTAGGTGTCCCACTCTCTGGAGGCTGCAGTTCACTCCGCTCACCACCTGGTGTCCCACTCTCTGGAGGAGCAGTTCATTCCTCCCATCACCAGGGGTCCCACTCTATGGGGGGGGGTGGTGCAATTCACACCTCCCACCACCAGGAGTCCCACTCTCTGGAGAGTGCAGTTCGCTCCTCTGACCTTCAGGTGTCCTACTCTCTGGGAGGTGCAGTTCACTCCTCCAATCACCAGGTGTCCCACTCCCTGGAGGGTGCAGTTCACTCCTCTCACCACTAGGTGGCCCACTCCCTGGGAGGTACAGTTCACTCCTCCCACCACGAGGTGTCCCACTCTCTGGAGGCTGCAGTTCACTCCTATCACCACCAGGTGTCCCACTCTCTGGGGGGGTGTAGTTCACTCCTCTCACCACCAGGTGCCCCACTCTCTGGAGGGTGCAGTTCACGCCTCTCACCACGAGGTGGCCCACTCTCTGGGAGGTGCAGTTCACGCCTCCCATCTCCAGGGGTCCCACTCTCTGAAGGGTGCAGTTCACTCCTCTCACCACCAGGTGTCCCACTGTCTGGGAGGTGCAGTTCACTCCTCCAATCACCAGGTGTCCCACTCTCTGGAGGGTGCAGTTCACTCCTCTCACCACTAGGTGGCCCACTCCCTGGGAGGTACAGTTCACTCCTCCCACCACGAGGTGTCCCACTCTCTGGAGGCTGCAGTTCACTCCTCTCACCACAAGGTGTCCCACTCTCTAGAGTGTGCAGTTCACTCCTCCAATCACCAGGTGTCCCACTCTCTGGGGGGGTGTAGTTCACTCCTCTCACCACCAGGTGTCCCACTCTCTGGGGGGGGTGTAGTTCACTCCTCTCACCACCAGGTGCCCCACTCTCTGGAGGGTGCAGTTCACTCCTCTCACCACGAGGTGGCCCACTCTCTGGGAGGTGCGGTTCACGCCTCTCACCAGTAGGTGGCCGACTTTCCGGGAGGTACAGTTCACTCCTCCTACCACCAGGTGCCCCACTCTCTGGCGGCTGCAGTTCACGCCTCTCACCACTAGGTGGCCCACTCTCTGGGAGGTGCAGTTCAATCCTCCCACCACCAGGTGTCCCACTCTCTGGAGGGTGCAGTTCACGCCTCTCACCACTAGGGGGCCCACTCTCTGGAGGGTGCAGTTCACGCCTCTCACCACTAGGGGGCCCACTCTCTGGAGGGTGCAGTTCAGGCCTCTCACCACTAGGTGGCCCACTCTCTGGGAGGTGCAGTTCAATCATCCCACCACCAGGTGTCCCACTCTCTGGAGGGTGCAGTTCACGCCTCTCACCACTAGGGGGCCCACTCTCTGGAGGGTGCAGTTCACGCCTCTCACCACTAGGTGGCCCACTCTCTGGGAGGTACAGTTCACTCCTCCCACCACCAGGTGTCCCACTCTCTGGAGGGTGCAGTTCTCTCCTCTCACCACCAGGTGTCCCACTCGCTGGAGAAGCAGGACAGTCAACATCAACAACAACAAATTGTATTTATATAGCACCATCAACATAGTGAAACGTCCCAAGATGCTTCACAGGAGTATAACAAGACAAATAATTTAACCCCGAGCCACACAAGGAGAAATTAGGGACAGGTGACCAAAAGCTGGGTCAAAGAGGTCGGTTTTAAGGAGCGTCTCGAAGGAGGAGAGAGAGGTCGAGAGTTGGAGAGGTTTAGGGAGGGAGTTCCAGAGCTCGGGGCCCCAGGCAACAGAAGACACGGCCACCGATGGTGGAGCGATTATAATCAGGGATGGTCAGGGGGGCAGAATAAGAGGAGTGCAGACATCTCGGGGGGTTGTGGGGCTGGAGGAGGTTACAGAGATAGGGAGGGGTGTAGGGGCTGGAGGAGGTTACAGAGATAGGGAGGGGTGTAGGGGCTGGAGGGGGTTACAGAGATAGGTGAGCACAGGGGGTGATGGGTGAGTGGGACTGGGTGTGAGTTAGGACACGGGGCAGTGAGCACACGGGGTGATGGGTGAGTGGGACTGGGTGTGAGTTAGGACACAGGGCAGTGAGCACAGGGGGGGATGGGTGAGTGGGACTCGGTGTGAGTTAGGACACGGGTCAGTGAGCACAGGGGGTGATGGGTGAGTGGGACTCGGTGCGAGTTAGGACACGGGGCAGTGAGCACAGGGGGTGATGGGTGAGTGGGACTGGGTGTGAGTTAGGACACGGGGGCAGTGAGCACAGGGGGTGATGGGTGAGTGGGACTGGGTGTGAGTTAGGACATGGGGTCAGTGAGCACAGGGGGTGATGGGTGAGTGGGACTGGGTGCGAGTTAGGACACGGGGCACAGCGGGTGATGGGTGAGTGGGACTGGGTGTGAGTTAGGACACGGGGTCAGTGAGCACAGCGGGTGATGGGTGAGTGGGACTGGGTGTGAGTTAGGACACGGGGTCAGTGAGCACAGGGGGTGATGGGTGAGTGGGACTCGGTGTGAGTTAGGACATGGGGTCAGTGAGCACAGGGGGTGATGGGTGAGTGGGACTGGGTGCGAGTTAGGACACGGGGCACAGCGGGTGATGGGTGAGTGGGACTGGGTGTGAGTTAGGACACGGGGTCAGTGAGCACAGCGGGTGATGGGTGAGTGGGACTGGGTGTGAGTTAGGACACGGGTCAGTGAGCACAGGGGGTGATGGGTGAGCGGGACTGGGTGTGAGTTAGGACACGGGGCAGTGAGCACAGGGGGTGATGGGTGAGTGGGACTGGGTGTGAGTTAGGACACGGGGGCAGTGAGCACAGAGGGTGATGGGTGAGTGGGACTGGGTGTGAATTAGGACACGGGGTCAGTGAGCACAGTGGGTGATGGGTGAGTGGGACTGGGTGTGAGTTAGGACACGGGGTCAGTGAGCACAGAGGGTGATGGGTGAGCTGGATTCGGTGCGAGTTAGGACACGGGGCAGCGAGCACAGGGGGTGATGGGTGAGTGGGACTGGGTGTGAGTTAGGACACGGGGCAGTGAGCACAGGGGGTGATGGGTGAGTGGGACTGGGTGTGAGTTAGGACACGGGGGCAGTGAGCACAGAGGGTGATGGGTGAGTGGGACTGGGTGTGAGTTAGGACACGGGGTCAGTGAGCACAGTGGGTGATGGGTGAGTGGGACTGGGTGTGAGTTAGGACACGGGGTCAGTGAGCACAGGGGGTGATGGGTGAGTGGGACTGGGTGTGAGTTAGGACACGGGGGCAGTGAGCACAGGGGGTGATGGGTGAGTGGGACTCGGTGTGAGTTAGGACACGGGGTCAGTGAGCACAGGGGGTGATGGGTGAGTGGGACTCGGTGTGAGTTAGGACACGGGGCAGCCGAGTTTTGGATCACCTCGAATTTACGTCGGGTAGAATGTGGGAGGCCGGCCAGGAGTGCGTTGGAATAGTCGAGTGTGGAGGGGAAAGTTCTCTGGAGGACTAATTAACTCCTCCAACCACCAGCCCTGTCCCCTCTGCAGTACCAGCCACCTTGAGGCTCCATCCTCTCTGTGTAGAGGATGAAATCTCCCAGTTGTGCAGTTGCGGCTCAATAGTGGGGTTGACTGCTGAACCCCCTCGGCCTGCGAGCACCATCGGAGTAGGCTGGGGAGCGGAAGGAGCAGAGTGGAGGCACACCACTCCAAGGAGCAGCACGTGCTGGAGCCGGAGAGCAACAGCAGCGAAGAAGGACATCACCAAGATCCAACGGCGATCGGGGCGGAGGAGCGGCGAGAGATCTGGGCGGAGGAGTATCGAGAGATCGGGGCGGAGGAGCGGCGAGAGATCGGGGCGGAGGAGCGGCGAGAGATCGGGGCGGAGGAGCAGCGAGAGATCGGGTCGGAGGAGCGGCGAGAGATCGTGGCGGAGGAGCAGCGAGAGATCGGGGGCGGAGGAGCTTGCATTAGATCGGGGCGGAGGAGCTTGCATTAGATCGGGGGCGGAGGAGCGGCGAGAGATCGGGGCGGAGGAGCGGCGAGAGATCGGGGGGGAGGAGGGGCGAGAGATCGGGGCGGAGGAGCGGCGAGAGATCGGGGGCGGAGGAGTATCGAGAGATCGGGGCGGAGGAGCGGCGAGAGATCGGGGCGGAGGAGCGGCGAGAGATCGGGGCGGAGGAGCGGCGAGAGATCGAGGGCAGAGGAGCGGCGAGAGATCGGGGCGGAGGAGCGGCGAGAGATCGGGGGCGGAGGAGCGGCGAGAGATCGGGGCGGAGGAGCGGCGAGAGATCGGGGCGGAGGAGCGGCGAGAGATCGGGGCGGAGGAGTATCGAGAGATCGGGGCGGAGGAGCTTGCATTAGATCGGGGCGGAGGAGTATCGAGAGATCGGCGCGGAGGAGCTTGCATTAGATCGGGGCGGAGGAGCTTGCATTAGATCGGGGGCGGCGGAGCTTGCGTTAGATCGGGGGCGGCGGAGCTTGCGTTAGATCGGGGGCGGAGGAGCGGCGAGAGATCGGGGCGGAGGAGCTTGCATTAGATCGGGGGCGGAGGAGCGGCGAGAGATCGGGGCGGAGGAGCTTGCGTTAGATCGGGGGCGGCGGAGCTTGCGTTAGATCGGGGGCGGAGGAGCTTGCGTTAGATCGGGGGCGGCGGAGCTTGCGTTAGATCGGGGGCGGAGGAGCTTGCGTTAGATCGGGGGCGGAGGAGCTTGCGTTAGATCGGGGGCGGAGGAGCTTGCGTTAGATCGGGGGCGGAGGAGCGGCGCGAGCTCGGTGGTGGATCTGAGGGGCCTGCTCTTCCAACACTCTTTCCCTCAGGCGACCGAAAAGCTGCGCTGGCGCACTGGAGGCGGTGTTGGTGCTCGTCGCCAATGTCGGCCCTCGTTGACAGCAGGCTCCCGAGGGATGGGGAAAAGGTCCACGTTGGCCAGGGCCGCGCCGTGAGATCCTGATGACCGGCGAGGGCCGGGCTCACGGAGGGCCTTTGCGTCACGGATGTTTCACCCGAGGCCCCGTGCCTCCGTACGCCTCGGTGAAAACGCCGGGGCGGCGCCTGAGTCTGCGCTGACGCGGGGGGGGGGAGGGGGGCGCTCTCCGTGGCCCCCCTCCCCCTCGACGCCGCCCTGCCGCCCCGCCGTCCGTTTTCCTGAATGTTTACCGCGCGCCTTGCAGTTCCCCCGCCCCCCCCCCGCCACCGGCGGTGCCCCCCTCGGCGGATCTGCCGCCCCAGCGTGACCCCGTGCCCTCTCGCCCCCCAACTTGTGACACCCTCCTTGTTGTTGTTGTTGTTGTTGTGTGTGTCCTCCCAGAGCGCCCCCTCCCTCCCCCTCCCTTCCTTGCACTTCCCTCCTCCCGCCGCCAGGGTGTGCAGTGGCTGCACTTCCCTCCTCCCGCCGCCAGGGCTTGCTGTGGCTGCACTTCCCTCCTCCCGCCACCAGGGCGTGCTGTGGCTGCACTTCCCTCCTCCCGCCGCCAGGGCGTGCTGTGGCTGCACTTCCCTCCTCCCGCCGGCGGCGTCGCTGCTGCACATCCGGGGCCTCGCTCGGCGGCGGGGAGGGGGCGGGGCTCCCGCGCGCGCGGTATAAGAGGCGGGCGGCGCGGGCGGGGGGCAGGGCAGTCGGTTGTGGAGAGAGACAGAGAGAGAGAGAGATACCGCCGGCAGCGGGCGGTGTGAGGGCCGCAGTGACTGACTGACGGAGGGTCGGGCGGTGTGAGGGGCGGAGTGACTGACTGACGGAGGGTCGGGCGGTGTGAGGGCCGCGAGGGGCGGGCGCTGTGGCGGTGTTTTAACTGGTTGTGTAATTGGCGGTAATTAACTGGCGGTGTAATTGTCGGTAATTAATTGGCGGTAATTAACTGGCGGTGTTAAACTGGTGGTTTAATTGGTGGTAATGTGTTACTGGTAATTATATAATTGATGTGGTGGTAATTAACATAATTGACTGGTGTTACTGGTGGTAATTGGTGGTGTTACTGGTGGTTACTGGTGGTAATTGACTGGTGTTACTGGTAATTGGTAATTGACTGGTTACTGGTGGTAATTGGTGGTGTTACTGGTGGTAATTGGTAATTGACTGGTATTGGTGGTGTTACTGGTGGTAATTGGTGGTGTTACTGGTGGTAATTGACTGGTGTTATTGGTGGTTATTGGTGGTGGTATTGTTGGTGGTAATTGACTGGTGTTATTGGTGGTAATTGACTGGTGTTACTGGTGGTAATTGGTGGTAATTGACTGGTGTTACTGGTGGTAATTGACTGGTGTTACTGGTGGTAATTGACTGGTGTTACTGGTGGTAATTGGTGGTAATTGACTGGTGGTGTTGCTGGTGGTAATTAACTGGCGGTGTGATTGGTGGTGTGAGGGGCTGTGTCACTGACTGGTAGTGGGCCCAGGGCAGGCCGGTCAGTGGCTGGATTGTTCTCTGTGTGTCTCTCTCTCTCTGTGACAGACGTGTAGTTCTCTGTCCCCCTCTCTCTCTCTCTCTCTCTCGCTCGATGGCGATGGGAAGCCGGGTCCAGGACGATGCCTGGGACCGCGCCCGTCCTGTGGGCGGTTTGTCGGCGGAGGAGGAGGAGGAGGAGGAGGAGGAGGAGGAGGAGGAGCTGGGGGAGGGTGGCGAGCAGTCCGGGGGTGACCAGGCGTCACAGCCCATCCTGCGGCCGGCGGACGGGCTGGAGGGGGAGGGGGAGGGAGAGGGGGCCCCTGGGCGGGCGGCAGGGGCGGGGGTCAGCGGCCTGGGTCACCGGCGTGCTGTGTTCACCGTCTGCGTGCTCTGCTACATCAACCTGCTCAACTACATGGACCGCTTCACTGTGGCAGGTACTGGGGGGGTCAGAGGGCACGGGGGGGGGGGGTCAGAGGGCACTGGGAGGGGTTAATGTGGGCAGTAGTTGGCGCGGGGGTCAGAGGCTACTGAGACATCAATGTAGGCAGTGGGAAGGGTTCGAGGGTACAGGTGAGGGGTCACTGGTCAACGTCGGTAATGTGGCCAATAGTTGGGTATAAGAGAGGTAATGGTGAGTAGGGGGTGGGTCAGGCGAGGCATGGAATACAAGAGCAGGGGGAGGGTTATGCTTGAACTGTATCAAACACTGGGTTAGGCCACAGCTGGAGTACTGCGTGCAGTTCTGGTCACCACATTACAGGAAAGATGTGATTGCACTGGAGAGGGTACAGAGGAGATTTACCAGGATGTTGCACTGGAGAGGGTACAGAGGAGATTTACCAGGATGTTGCACTGGAGAGGGTACAGAGGAGATTTACCAGGATGTTGCACTGGAGCGGGTACAGAGGAGATTTACCAGGATGTTGCACTGGAGAGGGTGCAGAGGAGATTTACCAGGATGTTGCACTGGAGAGGGTACAGAGGAGATTTACCAGGATGTTGCACTGGAGAGGGTACAGAGGAGATTTACCAGGATGTTGCACTGGAGAGGGTGCAGAGGAGATTGACCAGGATGTTGCATTGGAGAGGGTACAGAGGAGATTTACCAGGATGTTGCACTGGAGAGGGTACAGAGGAGATTTACCAGGATGTTGCACTGGAGAGGGTGCAGAGGAGATTTACCAGGATGTTGCACTAGAGAGGGTACAGAGGAGATTTACCAGGATGTTGCACTGGAGAGGGTACAGAGGAGATTTACCAGGATGTTGCACTGGAGAGGGTACAGAGGAGATTTACCAGGATGTTGCACTGGAGAGGGTGCAGAGGAGATTTACCAGGATGTTGCACTGGAGAGGGTACAGAGGAGATTTACCAGGATGTTGCACTGGAGAGGGTACAGAGGAGATTTACCAGGATGTTGCACTGGAGCGGGTACAGAGGAGATTTACCAGGATGTTGCACTGGAGAGGGTGCAGAGGAGATTTACCAGGATGTTGCACTGGAGAGGGTACAGAGGAGATTTACCAGGATGTTGCCGGGACTGGAGAATTTTAGCGATGAGGAAAGATTGGATGGGCTGGGGTTTGTTTTCTTTGGAACAGAGGAGGCTGAGGGGAGACCTGATTGAGGTGTATAAAATAATGAGGGGCCTGGATAGAGTGGATAGGACGGACCTGTTTCCCCTTGGCAGAGAGGTCAACAACCAGGGGGCTTAGAGTTAAAGTAATTGGGGGGGAGGTTTAGAGGGGATTTGAGGGGAAATGACTTCACCCAGAGGGTGGTGGGGGTCTTGGGGGTGAACTCACGGCCTGAAAGGGGGGTAGAGGCAGAAACCATCACCACATTTGGATGTGCCCCTGAAGTGCCGTAACCTACAGGGCTACGGACCCAGAGCGGGAAAGTGGGATTGGGCCTGGGATAGCTCTTGGTCGGCCGGGGCGGACACGATGGGCCGAATGGCCTCCCTCCGTGCTGTAAATGTCTCTGATTCTGTGGTCAAGGGGGATATCAGAGGGAAGAGGGGGTCAAGGGGTCACGTTGGGTCAAGGGAGGGTTCACGGGCGGGGTTTAACACGGTCAAGGAGTTATTGTGGGGGGGGGGGTGCAAGAGAGGGGATCAGTATGGTCGAGGGGGTGGTGATCATACAGTCGGGGGATGGGGAGGAACGTTGAGGGTTTGGGGGGGAGGAGGGGGTCACAGGTCAGGGTCAACGTGGTCAAGGGAACATTAGGGGGGGGGGTCAGTAAAGGGGGGAGGGTGGGGCATTCAGTGGGGTGGGGGAAGGGGGCGAGGGCCGGAAATAAGTTCAGCGCAGGGCTTTGAGGAGGGAGTGGGGGGGGAAGGGAGAGAGGGATTGTAGAAGGAGGGAAGGGAGAGAGGGATTGTAGAAGGAGGGAAGGGAGAGAGGGATTGTAGGGGAGAGGAATTGTAGAAGGAGGGAAGGGAGAGGGGGATTGTAGAAGGAGGGAAGGGAGAGGGGGATTGTAGAAGGAGGGAAGGGAGAGAGGGATTGCAGAAGGAGGGAAGGGAGAGGTGGATTGCAGAAGGAGGGAAGGGAGAGGTGGATTGCAGAAGGAGGGAAGGGAGAGAGGGATTGTAGAAGGAGGGAAGGGAGAGAGGGATTGTAGAAGGAGGGATTGTAGAAGGAGGGAAAGGAGAGAGGGATTGTAGAAGGAGGGAAGGGAGAGAGGGATTGTGGGAGAGGGGGATTGTAGAAGGAGGGAAGGGAGAGAGGGATTGTAGAAGGAGGGAAGGGAGAGAGGGATTGTAGAAGGAGGGAAGGGAGAGAGGGATTGTAGAAGGAGGGAAGGGAGAGAGGGATTGTAGAAGGAGGGAAGGGAGAGAGGGATTGTAGAAGGAGGGAAGGGAGAGAGGGATTGTAGAAGGAGGGAAGGGAGAGAGGGATTGTAGAAGGAGGGAAGGGAGAGAGGGATTGTAGAAGGAGGGAAGGGAGAGAGGGATTGTAGAAGGAGGGAAGGGAGAGGGGGATTGTAGGAGGGAGGGAAGGGAGAGAGGGATTGTAGAAGGAGGGAAGGGAGAGAGGGATTGTAGAAGGAGGGAAGGGAGAGGGGGATTGTAGAAGGAGGGAAGGGAGAAAGGGATTGTAGGGGGGAGGGAGGAAGGGAGAGAGGGATTGCAGAAGGAGGGAGTGGAGATGGTTTGGAGAGAGGGAGTGGGTCCGTAAATGAAGGAGGGATGGGGCGAGCCTGTGCTTTTTTTGGAGGGGTTGCGTTTTGCGGAAGGGAGCGCAGGTTATGGGACAGCGGCGAGGGAGCTGTTGAAGATAAGGGGGGGTGGGAAGGACGAGTGGGCTCGGGTCCAGTGAGCTGTGTTGGGGGTCAGCGTTTGCCAGAGGGGAGCAGATGTTGGGTGTACTTGGCGTGTGAGCTGTGGGGGGGCTTGGAGTTAGTGGGTGAAGACGACCAGCGGGCAGGCTTGTGTAACCTGTTCTCACCCCTCCCCACAGGTGTGTTACCCGACATCGAGGAGTACTTTCAGATCGGAGACAGCAGCTCGGGATTACTGCAGACAGGTAGGTCAGTCAGTGAGCCCATAACCCACTCCCAGGTATCTGTTAATCTATATATAAACCCCCCGAACCCCTCGATTAGATTCCAGCCTGTAACTCACTCCCGGGTATCTGTTATTCTATATATAAACCCCCCGAACCCTTCGATTAGATTCCAGCCTGTAACTCACTCCCGGGTATCTGTTATTCTATATATAAACCCCCCGAACCCCTCGATTCGATTCCAGCCTGTAACTCACTCCCGGGTATCTGTTATTCTATATATAAACCCCCCGAACCCCTCGATTCGATTCCAGCCTGTAACTCACTCCCGGGTATCTGTTAATCTATATGTAAACCCCCCGAACCCCTCGATTAGATCCCAGCCTGTAACTCACTCCCGGGTATCTGTTCTATATATGAACCCCTCGATTAGATTCCAGCCTGTAACTCACTCCCGGGTATCTGTTATTCTATATATAAACCCCCCGAACCCCTCGATTCGATTCCAGCCTGTAACCCACTCCCGGGTATCTGTTAATCTATATATAAACCCCCCGAACCCCTCGATTCGATTCCAGCCTGTAACCCACTCCCGGGTATCTGTTAATCTATATATAAACCCCCCGAACCCCTCGATTCGATTCCAGCCTGTAACTCACTCCCGGGTATCTGTTAATCTATATGTAAACCCCCCGAACCCCTCGATTAGATCCCAGCCTGTAACTCACTCCCGGGTATCTGTTATTCTATATATGAACCCCTCGATTAGATTCCAGCCTGTAACTCACTCCCGGGTATCTGTTATTCTATATATAAACCCCTGAACCCCTCGATTAGATTCCAGCCTGTAACTCACTCCCGGGTATCTGTTATTCTATATATAAACCCCTGAACCCCTCGATTAGATTCCAGCCTGTAACTCACTCCCGGGTATCTGTTATTCTATATATAAACCCCCGAACCCCTCGATTAGATTCCAGCCTGTAACTCACTCCCGGGTATCTGTTATTCTATATATAAACCCCCCGAACCCCTCGATTAGATCCCAGCCTGTAACTCACTCCCGGGTATCTGTTATTCTATATATAAACCCCCCGAACCCCTCGATTAGATTCCAGCCTGTAACCCACTCCCGGGTATCTGTTAATCTATATATAAACCCCCCGAACCCCTCGATTAGATCCCAGCCTGTAACTCACTCCAGGGTTTGTTATTCTATATATAAACCCCCCCGAACCCCTCGATTAGATTCCAGCCCATAACCCACTCCCGGGTATCTGTTATTCTACATATAAACCCCCGAACCCCTCGATTAGATTCCAGCCTGTAACTCAGTCCCGGGTATCTGTTATTCTATATATAAACCCCGAACCCTTCGATTAGATCCCAGCCTGTAACTCACTCCCGGGTATCTGTTATTCTATATATAAACCCCCCGAACCCCTCGATTAGATTCCAGCCTGTAACTCACTCCCGGGTATCTGTTATTCTATATATAAACCCCCCGAACCCCTCGATTAGATTCCAGCCTGTAACTCACTCCCGGGTATCTTTTATTCTATATATAAACCCCCCGAACCCCTCGATTAGATCCCAGCCTGTAACTCACTCCAGGGTTTATGTTATTCTATATATAAACCCCCCCGAACCCCTCGATTAGATTCCAGCCCATAACCCACTCCCGGGTATCTGTTAATCTATATATAAACCCCCGAACCCCTCGATTAGATTCCAGCCCATAACCCACTCCCGTGTACCTGTTAATCTATATATAAACCCCCCGAACCCCTCGATTAGATTCCAGCCTGTAACTCACTCCCGGGTATCTGTTATTCTATATATAAACCCCCGAACCCCTCGATTAGATTCCAGTCTGTAACTCACTCCCAGGTATCTGTTATTCTATATATAAACCCCCCGAACCCCTCGATTAGATCCCAGCCTGTAACTCACTCCCGGGTATCTGTTATTCTATATATAAACCCCCGAACCCCTCGATTAGATTCCAGCCTGTAACTCACTCCCGGGTATCTGTTATTCTATATATAAACTCCGCCGAAACCCTCGTTTACATTCCAGCCTGTAACTCACTCCCGGGTATCTGTCTTTCTATATTTAAAAAAAAGACTTGCATTTATATAGCGCCTTTCACGACCACCGGACGTCCCAAAGCGCTTTACAGCCAATGAAGTACTTTTGGAGGGCGGTCGCTGTTGTATTGTGGGAAACGCGGCAGCCAATTTGCGCACAGCAAGCTCCCACACACAGCGCTGTGATAATGACCCAGATAATCTGTTTTTGTGATGTTGATTTGAGGGATAAATATTGGCCCCAGGACACCGGGGAGAACTTCCCCCCCCTCCCTGCTCTTCTTCGCAATGGTGGCCGTGCGATCTAATCGAGGGGTTGATGCTGTCTAATGGAGCCCTAGATCAGATCGCAGCCTGTGACTCGCTCCCAGTTGTCAGAATGCCGGTTCTGTTGAGATTGGTGTTGTGCCTCATCACGTGACTGGTGCACATGACATCACATGACTCTCTCCCATGACTCACCAGCTGGATCCTCGGGACTGAGTGCAGTCACTTGTCTCTTAAAGGCAAACCCTGTTGGTTTACTCGACACCCAAAATCACGCAGAACTTTCATTTTATATAGCACCTTTTTAATGTAGTGCAACACCCCAAGGCACGACACGGGGTTATGAGACACACACGTTTGATGCCGAGCTACATCATCATCATCATCGGGCAGTCCCTCGGAATCGAGGAAGACTTGCTTCCACTCTCAACATGAGTCCTTCGGTGGCTGAACAGTCCCAATACGGGGAACCACAGTCCCTGTCACAGGTGGGACAGACAGACGTTGAGGGAAGGGGAGGGTGGGACTGGTTTGCCGCACGCTCCTTCCGCTGCCTGCGCTTGGTTTCTGCGCGCTCTCGGCGACGAGACTCGAGGTGCTCAGCGCCCTCCCGGATGCACTTCCTCCACTTAGGGGCGGACTGGTCTTTGGGCCCGGGGACTCCCAGGTGTCGGTGGGGATGTTGCACTTTATATCAGGGAGGGGCTTTGAGGGTGGTCCCTTGTAACGTTTCCTCTGCCCACCTTTGGCCCGTTTGCCCGTGAAGGAGTTCCCGAGTAGAGCGCTTGCTTTGGGGAGTCTCGTGTCTGGGGGGGGGACATGCGGACAATGTGGCCCTGCCCAGCGGAGCTGGTCGAGTGTGGTCAGTGCTTCGATGCTGGGGATGTTGGGCCTGGTCGAGGACGCTAACGTTGGTGCGTCTGTCCTCCCGGGGGATTTGCAGGATCTTGCGGAGACAGCGTTGGTGGTATTTCTCCAGCGACTTGAGGTGTCTACTGTACATGGTCCGTGTCTCTGAGCCACACAGGAGGGCGGGTATCACTACAGCCCTGTGGACCATGAGCTGGGGGTGAGATACCTACTGTACATGGTCCATGTCTCTGAGCCATACAGGAGGGCGGGTATCACTACAGCCCTGTGGACCATGAGCTGGGGGTGAGATACCTACTGTACATGGTCCGTGTCTCTGAGCCACACAGGAGGGCGGGTATCACCACAGCCCTGTAGACCATGAGCTGGGGGTGAGATACCTACTGTACATGGTCCATGTCTCTGAGCCATACAGGAGGGCGGGTATCACTACAGCCCTGTAGACCATGAGCTGGGGGTGAGATACCTACTGTACATGGTCCATGTCTCTGAGACACACAGGAGGGCGGGTATCACCACAGCCCTGTGGACCATGAGCTCGGTGGCCGTTTTAAGCTCTTCCCCCCCCCCCCCCCCCCCCCCCCAAACCTTCCCTCTCTCTGGCCCCGTGATTATCAATTATTGAGATGTTTTCACCGTGAATACCGATACAGAATATTTGTTCAATGTCTGTCATTTCACTAATGGGAGACTTTGAACAAATATATTTTGTCTGTGCTTATAAAACGCTGGGCAGACCCCAGCTTGGGAGTAGTGTGGTTGATGTGTACATGGACTTGCTAAATTGCCACATAATAGACTTGTTGACAGAATTGAAGCTCGTGGGAGTGAAGGAATGAAGAGTAATGAGCCAGCAAGCCGTTCGGACAGCAAATGCAATGTTGGCCTTCATTGCAAGAGGGTTTGCGTATAGGATGTCTTAACTACAGTTACACAGGGCCTTGGTGAGACCGCACCTGGAGTACTGTGCACAGTTTTGGTCTCCTTACCTAAGGAAGGATATACTTGCCATAGAGGGAGTGCAGCGAAGGTTCACCAGACTGATTCCTGGGATGGCAGGACTGTTGTATGAGGAGAGATTGGGTCGACGGGGCCTGTATTCACTAGAATGAGAGAGGATCTCATTGAAAGGTATAAAATTCTGACGGAGGTTGGACGGACTGGATGTGGGGAGGGTGTGTTTCCCTCGGGGCTGGGAAGTCTAGAACAAGGGGTCACACAGTCTCAGGATACGGGGAAGGAAATTTAGGATCGAAATGAGGAGAAACGTTTTCACTCAGAGGGTGGTGAACCTGTGGAATTCTCTACCACAGAAGGCTGTGGAGACCAAGTCACTGAATGTATTTAAGAGGGAGATAAATAGATTTCTAGACACAAAATGGTGGGGTGTATCCTGTGCTGTACCTGCCCTGGGAGTGTTTGATGGGACAGTGTAGAGGGAGCTTTACTCTGTATCTAACCCCGTGCTGTACCTGCCCTGGGAGTGTTTAATGGGACAGTGTAGAGGGAGCTTTACTCTGTATTTAACCCCCTGTACCTGCCCTGGGAGTGTTTGATGGGACAGTGTCGAGGGAGCTTTACTCTGTATCTAACCCCCTGTACCTGCCCTGGGAGTGTTTGATGGGGACAGTGTAGAGGGAGCTTTACTCTGTATCTAACCCCCTGTATCTGCCCCGGGAGTGTTTGATGGGGACAGTGTAGAGGGAGCTTTACTCTGTATCTAACCCCGTGCTATACCTGCCCTGGGAGTGTTTGATGGGACAGTGTAGAGGGAGCTTTACTCTGTATCTAACCCCGTGCTATACCTGCCCTGGGAGTGTTTGATGGGACAGTGTAGAGGGAGCTTTACTCTATCTAACCCCCTGTACCTGCCCTGGGAGTGTTTGATGGGGACAGTGTAGAGGGAGCTTTACTCTGTATCTAACCCCCTGTACCTGCCCCGGGAGTGTTTGATGGGACAGTGTAGAGGGAGCTTTACTCTGTATCTAACCCCCTGTACCAGCCCTGGGAGTGTTTGATGGGACAGTGTAGAGGGAGCTTTACTCTATATCTAACCCCGTGCTGTACCTGCCCTGGGAGTGTTTGATGGGACAGTGTAGAGGGAGCTTTACTCTGTATCTAACCCCCTGTACCTGCCCTGGGAGTGTTTGATGGGGACAGTGTAGAGGGAGCTTTACTCTGTATCTAACCCCCTGTACCTGCCCTGGGAGTGTTTGATGGGACAGTGTAGAGGGAGCTTTACTCTGTATCTAACCCCCTGTACCTGCCCTGGGAGTGTTTGATGGGACAGTGTAGAGGGAGCTTTACTCTGTATCTAACCCCGTGCTGTACCTGCCCTGGGAGTGTTTGATGGGACAGTGTAGAGGGAGCTTTACTCTGTATCTAACCCCCTGTACCTGCCCTGGGAGTGTTTGATGGGACAGTGTAGAGGGAGCTTTACTCTGTATCTAACCCCCTGTACCTGCCCTGGGAGTGTTTGATGGGACAGTGTAGAGGGAGCTTTACTCTGTATCTAACCCCCTGTACCTGCCCTGGGAGTGTTTGATGGGGACAGTGTAGAGGGAGCTTTGCTCTGTATCTAACCCCCTGTACCTGCCCTGGGAGTGTTTGATGGGACAGTGTAGAGGGAGCTTTACTCTGTGTATCTCGACACAAAAGGTATGGGGGAACAAGCGGGAATCTGGTGTTGGGATCGAGGGTCAGCCATGAGCTCCTTGAATAGCTGGTGCAGGCTCGAAGGGCCGAATGGCCTGCTCCTGCACCTATTTTCTATTGGTTCTATTTCTCTTGCAGTCTTCATTTGCTCCTACATGGTCCTGGCTCCCTTCTTCGGTTACTTTGGCGATCGCTACAACCGCAAGTGGATCATGAGTTGTGGGATATTCTTCTGGTCTGCAATCACCCTCACCAGTTCCTTTGTCCCTCGCCAGGTGAGAAAGAGCCACTTCCCCCCCCCCTCCGTAACACATTCCACCACCGCCGGACGTCCCAAAGCGTTTCACCAGCCCCACGAGGAGAGTGCGCGGTCACTGTTGCGTTGTGCGGAAACGCGGCAGCCATTTTTCTCACGGCAAGCTCCCCGCGCGCGCACAGCGACGTGATTGGGACCCAGCGCATCTGTTTCGGCGACGTGGGTTACGGGGGTAAACGGCGGGCGCAAGACACCGGGGATAATTCTCCCTGCTCTTCTTCGGAATATTGGCCGTGGGATGCTTTATGTCCCACCTGATGGGGCAGAGCGTGTGCTTCCGAAAGACCGCCCCCTCCGACAGCGCGCTGCTCCCTCGGCTCCGACAGCGCGCTGCTCCCTCGGTTCCGACAGCGCGCCGCTCCGACAACGCGCTGCTCCGTCGTTGCCGCCGGTCTATGAAGGACGTCGGACCGACTGACTGACCGACTGACTTGCTCTGTGTCTGTCTCCTCAGTATTTCTGGGCCCTGCTGGTTACCCGTGGCCTGGTGGGTATCGGGGAGGCCAGTTACTCCACCATCGCCCCCACCGTCATCGCGGACCTCTTCGTTGGCGACGTTCGCAGCCGCATGCTCTCCATCTTCTACTTTGCCATCCCGGTCGGCAGGTTGGTGCCTTCCGTCTCACTCCGGGTGGGGAGCGGGGAATGGCTGGGTGTATCCCCGTGCTGTACCTGCCCTGGGAGTGTTTGATGGGGACAGTGTAGAGGGAGCTTTACTCTGTATCTAACCCCCTGTACCTGCCCTGGGAGTGTTTGATGGGACAGTGTAGAGGGAGCTTTACTCTGTATCTAACCCCGTGCTGTACCTGCCCTGGGAGTGTTTGATGGGACAGTGTAGAGGGAGCTTTACTCTGTATCTAACCCCCTGTACCTGCCCTGGGAGTGTTTGATGGGACAGTGTAGAGGGAGCTTTACTCTGTATCTAACCCCCTGTACCTGTCCTGGGAGTGTTTGATGGAACAGTGTAGAGGGAGCTTTACTCTGTATCTAACCCCCTGTACCTGTCCTGGGAGTGTTTGATGGGACAGTGTAGAGGGAGCTTTACTCTGTATCTAACCCCCTGTACCTGCCCCGGGAGTGTTTGATGGGACAGTGTAGAGGGAGCTTTACTCTGTATCTAACCCCCTGTACCTGCCCTGGGAGTGTTTGATGGGACAGTGTAGAGGGAGCTTTACTCTGTATCTAACCCCCTGTACCTGCCCCGGGAGTGTTTGATGGGACAGTGTAGAGGGAGCTTTACTCTGTATCTAACCCCGTGCTGTACCTGCCCTGGGAGTGTTTGATGGGACAGTGTAGAGGGAGTTTTACTCTGTTTTAGACTGGGTGTTGTGTAATGAGAGAGGATTAATTAGCAATCTCATTGTGCGAGGCCCCTTGGGGAAGAGTGACCATAATATGGTGGAATTCTGCATTAGGATGGAGAATGAAACAGTTAATTCAGAGACCATGGTCCAGAACTTAAAGAAGGGTAACTTTGAAGGTATGAGGCGTGAATTAGCTGGGATGGATTGGCGAATGATACTTAAGGGGTTGACTGTGGATGGGCAATGGCAGATATTTAGAAACCGCATGGATGAATTACAACAATTGTACATTCCTGTCTGGCGTAAAAATAAAAAAGGGAAGGTGGCTCAACCGTGGCTATCAAGGGAAATCATGGATAGTATTAAAGCCAAGGAAGTGGCATACAAATTGGCCAGAAATAGCAGCGAACCCGGGGACTGGGAGAAATTTAGAACTCAGCAGAGGAGGACAAAAGGTTTGATTTAGGGCAGGGAAAATAGAGTACGAGAAGAAGCTTGCAGGGAACATTAAGACGGATTGCAAAAGTTTCTATAGGTATGTAAAGAGAAAAAGGTTAGTAAAGACAAACGTAGATCCCCTGCAGTCAGAATCAGAGGAAGTCATAACTGGGAACAAAGAAATGGCAGACCAATTGAACAAGTACTTTGGTTCGGTATTGACTGAGGAGGACACAAACAACCTTCCGGATATAAAAGGGGTCGGGGGGTCTATTAAGGAGGAGGAACTGAGGGAAATCTTTATTAGTCGGGAAATTGTGTTGGGGAAATTGATGGGATTGAAGGCCGATAAATCCCCAGGGCCTAATGGACTGCATCCCAGAGTACTTGAGGAGGTGGCCTTGGAAATAGTGGATGCATTGACAGTCATTTTCCAACATTCCATTGACTCTGGATCAGTTCCTATCGAGTGGAGGGTAGCCAATGTAACCCCACTTTTTAAAAAAGGAGGGAGAGAAAGCAGGGAATTATAGACCGGTCAGCCTGACCTCAGTAGTGGGTAAAATGATGGAATCAATTATTAAGGATGTCATAGCAGTGCATTTGGAAAATGGTGACATGATAGGTCCAAGTCAGCATGGATTTGTGAAAGGGAGATCATGCTTGACAAATCTTCTGGAATTTTTTGAGGATGTTTCCAATAAAGTGGACAAAGGAGTACCAGTTGATGTGGTATATTTGGACTTTCAGAAAGCTTTCGACAAGGTCCCACACAGGAGATTAATGTGCAAAGTTAAAGCACATGGGATTGGGGGTAGTGTGCTGACGTGGATTGAGAACTGGTTGTCAGACAGGAAGCAAAGAGTCGGAGTAAATGGGTACTTTTCAGAATGGCAGGCAGCGACTAGTGGGGTACCGCAGGGTTCTGTGCTGGGGCCCCAGCTGTTTACATTGTACATTAATGATTTAGACGAGGGGATTAAATGTAGTATCTCCAAATTTGCGGATGACACTAAGTTGGGTGGCAGTGTGAGCTGCGAGGAGGATGCTATGAGGCTGCAGAGTGACTTGGATAGGTTAGGTGAGTGGGCAAATGCGTGGCAGATGAAGTATAATGTGGATAAATGTGAGGTTATCCACTTTGGTGGTAAAAACAGAGACAGACTATTATCTGAATGGTGACAGATTAGGAAAAGGGGAGGTGCAACGAGACCTGGGTGTCATGGTACATCAGTCATTGAAGGTTGGCATGCAGGTACAGCAGGTGGTTAAGAAAGCAAATGGCATGTTGGCCTTCATAGCGAGGGGATTTGAGTATAGGGGCAGGGAGGTGTTGCTACAGTTGTACAGGGCCTTGGTGAGGCCACACCTGGAATATTGTGTACAGTTTTGGTCTCCTAACCTGAGGAAGGACATTCTTGCTATTGAGGGAGTGCAGCGAAGGTTCACCAGACTGATTCCTGGGATGGTGGGACTGACCTATCAAGAAAGACTGGATCAACTGGGCTTGTATTCACGAGTTCAGAAGAGTGAGAGGGGACCTCATAGAAACGTTTAAAATTCTGACGGGTTTGGACAGGTTGGATGCAGGAAGAATGTTCCCAATGTTGGGGAAGTCCAGAACCAGGGGTCACAGTCTAAGGATAAGGGGTAAGCCATTTAGGACCGAGATGAGGAGAAACTTCTTCACCCAGAGAGTGGTGAACCTGTGGAATTCTCTACCACAGAAAGTTGTTGAGGCCAATTCACTAAATATATTCAAAAGGGAGTTAGATGAAGTCCTTACTACTCGGGGGATCAAGGGGTATGGCGTGAAAGCAGGAAGTGGGTACTGAAGTTTCATGTTCAGCCATGAACTCATTGAATGGTGGTGCAGGCTAGAAGGGCTGAATGGCCTGCTCCTGCACCTATTTTCTATGTTTCTATGTATCTAACCCTGTGCTGTACCTGCCCTGGGAGTGTTTGATGGGACAGTGTAGAGGGAGCTTTACTCTATATATCTAACCCCCCTGTACCTGCCCTGGGAGTGTTTGATGGGACAGTGTAGAGGGAGCTTTACTCTGTATCTAACCCCCTGTACCTGCCCTGGGAGTGTTTGATGGGACAGTGTCGAGGGAGCTTTACTCTGTATCTAACCCCCTGTACCCCTTCTGTTGCCTGGGCCCCAAGCTATGGAACTCCCTCTCTAAACCTCTCCGCCTCTCTACCTCTCTCCTCCTTTACATAAGAAATAGGAGCAGGAGTGGGCCATTCGGCCCCTCGAGCCCTGCTCCGCCATTTAATACGATCATGGCTGATCTGATCATGGACTCAGCTCCACTTCCCCGCCCGCTCCCATAACCCTTCACTCCCTTATCGCTCAAAAATCTGTCTATCACCACCTTAAATATATTCAATGTCCCAGCCTCCACAGCTCTCTGGGGCAGAGAATTCCACAGATTTACAACCCTCTGAGAGAAGAAATTCCTCCTCATCTCAGTTTTAAATGGGCGGCCCCTTATTCTAAGACCATGCCCCCTAGTTCTAGTCTCCCCCCATCAGTGGGAACATCCTCTCTGCATCCACCTTGTCGAGCCCCCCTCATAATCTGATACGTTTCGATAAGATCACCTCTCATTCTTCTGAATTCCAATGAGTAGAGGCCCAACCTCCTCAACCTTTCCTCATAAGTCAACCCCCTCATCCCTGGAATAAACCGAGTGAACCTTCTCTGAACTGCCTCCAAAGCAAGTATCTCCTTTCGTAAATACGGAGAGCAAAACTGCACGCAGTACTCCAGGTGTGGCCTCACCGATACCCTGTATAACTGGAGCAAGACTTCCCTGCTTTTATACTCCATCCCCTTTGCAATAAAGGCCAAGATTCACAGACTGGTGAAGGATTCAAATCAACAACTTATGTATTTATATGGCCCCTTTAACGTAGTGAAATGTCCCAGGGTGCTTCACGGCGGTGTGATAAGACAAAGCAGATAAATTTAACCCTGAGCCACATAAGGAGAAATTAGGGACAGGTGACCAAAAGCTGGGTCAGAGGGAGGTTTTAAGGAGCGTCTTGAAGGAGGGTAGAGAGGCGGAGAGGTTTAGGGAGGGAGTTCCAGAGCTTGGGGCTCAGGCAACAGAAGGCACGGCCACCGATGGTGGAGCGATTATAATCAGGGATGGTCAGGAGGGCAGAATTAGAGGAGCGCAGAGATCTCGGGGGGGTTGTAGGGGCTGGAGGAGGTTACAGAGATAGGGAAGTGTGTAATGGCTGGAGGAGGTTACAGAGATAGGGAGGGTGTAGGGGCTGGAGGGGGTTACAGAGATAGGGAGGGGTGTAGGGGCTGGAGGAGGTTACTGAGATAGGGAGGGGTGTAGGGACTGGAGGAGGTTAGAGATAGGGAGGGTGTAGGGGCTGGAGGAGGTTAGAGATAGGGAGGGGTGTAGGGGCTGGAGGAGATTACTGAGATAGGGAGGGGTGTAGGGGCTGGAGGAGGTTAGAGATAGGGAGGGGTGTAGGGGTTGGAGGAGGTTACGGAGATAGGGAGGGGGTGTAGGGGCTGGAGGAGGTTAGAGATATGGAGGGATTTGAAAACTAGGATGAGAATTTTAAAATCGTGGCATTGCTTAACCGGGAGCCAATGTAGGTCAGTGAGCACGGGGTGATGGGTGAGCGGGACTCGGTGCGAGTTAGGACACTGGGTCAGCGAGCACAGGGGGTGATGGGTGAGTGGGACTGGGTGCGAGTTAGGACACGGGGTCAGCGAGCACAGGGGGTGATGGGTGAGTGGGACTTGGTGCGAGTTAGGACACGGGGCAGTGAGCACAGGGGGTGATGGGTGAGTGGGACTGGGTGCGAGTTAGGACATGGGGTCAGCGAGCACAGGGGGTGATGGGTGAGTGGGACTGGGTGTGAGTTAGGACACTGGGTCAGCGAGCACGGGGTGATGGGTGAGCGGGACTGGGTGTGAGTTAGGACACGGGGGCAGGGGGTTTTGGGTGAGTGGGACTCGGTGCGAGTTAGGACATGGGGTCAGCGAGCATAGGGAGTGATGGGTGAGCGGGACTCGGTGCGAGTTAGGACACGGGGTCAGTGAGCACAGGGGGTGATGGGTGAGTGGGACTGGGTGTGAGTTAGGACACGGGGGTTTTGGGTGAGTGGGACTCGGTGTGAGTTAGGACATGGGGGCAGTGAGCACAGGGGGTGATGGGTGAGTGGGACTGGGTGCGAGTTAGGACACGGGGTCAGTGAGCACAGGGGGTGATGGGTGAGTGGGACTGGGTGTGAGTTAGGACACGGGGCAGTGAGCACGGGGTGATGGGTGAGCGGGACTGGGTGTGAGTTAGGACACGGGGGCAGTGAGCACAGGGGGTGATGGGTGAGTGGGACTGGGTGTGAGTTAGGACACGGGGCAGTGAGCACAGGGGGTGATGGGTGAGCGGGACTGGGTGTGAGTTAGGACACGGGGGCAGTGAGCACAGGGGGTGATGGGTGAGTGGGACTCGGTGTGAGTTAGGACACGGGGTCAGTGAGCACAGGGGGTGATGGGTGAGTGGGACTCGGTGCGAGTTAGGACACGGGGCAGTGAGCACAGGGGGTGATGGGTGAGTGGGACTCGGTGCGAGTTAGGACACGGGGGCAGCTGAGTTTTGGATCACCTCGAGTTTACGTCGGGCAGAACGTGGGAGGCCGGCCAGGAGTGCGTTGGAATAGTCGAGTCTGGAGGGGACAGAGGCAGGGGGTGAGGGCTTCTGCAGCGGATGAGCTGAGGCGGGGGAGGGGGGGGGTGGAAACGGGCGGTCTGGGTTACTCCCGCGGATGCGTGGGTGGAAGCTCAGTTTGGGGGGGTCTCCCGTCACGAACTGGGGCGGGGGGGGGGGTCGTGCTCACCGATTGGTTGGGGTGCTGATTGAATTGGGCGGATGGAAGGGCGTCTGGGTGAGACTCAGCGATGTGGGAATGTGCTGAACCTGCTCCCGGGCGGCCTGTTGATCATCTCCCATTCCTCTCCCTCTGTCCAGTGGCCTCGGCTACATTGTGGGATCGAAGGTGAACGACATCACTGGAGACTGGCACTGGGCTCTCAGGGTAAGTCTGTTCCCGGCCCTCGGGTGGTTGGACCGCTTTCTATCTCGAGGCAGCCTCGCGCACCCAGGAAACACACAGGCGGCTGATGTGCGCGCTTCAAAATAAGAGAGAAACTAGTCCGTAGAATGTACCGGCCCAGAAACTGTTCCGTGGCCGTGTTTCTGGTCCACGCGAGTCTTGTCCCACCCAGATGGGCCTCGGTTTAACGTCCCTCGGTGCTGCCCCTCCGACAGTGCGGCGCTCCCTCGGTACTGCCCCTCCGACAGTGCGGCGCTCCCTCAGTACTGCCCCTCCGACAGTGCGGCACTCCCTCAGTACTGCCCCTCCGACAGTGCGGCACTCCCTCAGTACGGCCCCTCCGACAGTGCGGCGCTCCCTCAGTACTGCCCCTCCGACAGTGCGGCGCTCCCTCAGTACTGCCCCTCCGACAGTGCGGCACTCCCTCAGTACTGCCCCTCCGACAGTGCGGCGCTCCCTCAGTACTGCCCCTCCGACAGTGCGGCGCTCCCTCAGTACTGCCCCTCCGACAGTGCGGCGCTCCCTCAGTACTGCCCCTCCGACAGTGCGGCGCTCCCTCAGTACTGCCCCTCCGACAGTGCGGCGCTCCCTCAGTACTGCCCCTCCGACAGTGCAGTGCTCCCTCAGTGCTGCCCCTCCGACAGTGCGGCGCTCCCTCGGTGCTGGAATATCAGCTCCCCTCTCTTTTTTTTTTGTGCTCAAGTCCCTGGAGTGTGACTTGAACCCACAGCCGCCTTACTCTGAGGCGAGAATGTGACATCTGACTACATTCACAGACGTAAGAACATCAGAAATAGGAGCAGGAGCCGGCCATTCGGCCCCTCGAGCCTGCTCCGCCATTTAATACGATCATGGGCTGATCCGATCATGGACTCAGCTCCACTTCCCCGCCCGCTCCCCATAACCCTTCACTCCCTTATCGCTCAAAAATCTGTCTATCTCCACCTTAAATATATTCAATGTCCCAGCCTCCACAGCTCTCTGGGGCAGAGAATTCCACAGATTTACAACCCTCAGAGAAGGAATTCCTCCTCATCTCAGTTTTAAATGGGCGGCCCCTTATTCTAAGACCATGCCCCCTAGTTCTAGTCTCCCCCCATCAGTGGGAACATCCTCTCTGCATCCACCTTGTCGAGCCCCCTCATAATCTGATACGTTTCCATAAGATCACCTCTCATTCTTCTGAATTCCAATGAGTAGAGGCCCAACCTCCTCAACCTTTCCTCATAAGTCAACCCCCTCATCCCCCGGAATCAACCGAGTGAACCTTCTCTGAACTGCCTCCAAAGCAAGTATCTCCTTTCGTAAATACGGAGAGCAAAACTGCACGCAGTACTCCAGCTGTGGCCTCACCAATACCCTGTCTAACTGGAGCAAGACTTCCCTGCTTTTATACTCCATCCCCTTTAAGGGGGAGATTGACCAGAATGGTACCTGGGATAAGGGACAGTTGCGTGGAGCGATATCAGAGAGTGGGCCGCTGTTTCCCCCAGCACTGGGCTAACTCCTTCTCTTCCCTCCCTCACACTGTCCCCTGCTGTCTTGCCCCCCCCCCGTAGGTAACTCCAGCTCTGGGTCTAGTCGCTGTGCTGCTGTTGGTGTTCGTGGTCCCAGAGCCCCCGAGGGGGGCAGTGGAAAGAAGGTCAGATCGAGCTCTCGTCTACACCTCCTGGCTCACTGACGTCAAAGCACTCTCCACCAAGTAAGTCTGGGCTCACTCCCGCACCCGACGAACACACTGACACCCGGTCCCAGAGGGGGAAAGGACAGTGTATCTAACGCACTGTGATACCCGGTCCCAGAGGGGGGAAAGGACAGTGTATCTAACGCACTGTGACACCCGGTCCCAGAGGGGGAAAGGACAGTGTATCTAACACACTGTGACACCTGGTCCCAGAGGGGGGAAAGGACAGTGTATCTAACGCACTGTGACACCCGGTCCCAGAGGGGAAAGGACAGTGTATCTAACGCACTGTGACACCTGGTCCCAGAGGGGGGAAAGGACAGTGTATCTAACGCACTGTGACACCCGGTCCCAGAGGGGGAAAGGACAGTGTATCTAACGCACTGTGACACCCGGTCCCAGAGGGGGAAAGGTCAGTGTATCTAACGCACTGTGACACCTGGTCCCAGAGGGGGAAAGGACAGTGTATCTAACGCACTGTGACACCCGGTCCCAGAGGGGGAAAGGACAGTGTATCTAACGCACTGTGACACCCGGTCCCAGAGGGGGAAAGGACAGTGTATCTAACGCACTGACACCCGGTCCCAGAGGGGGAAAGGACAGTGTATCTAATGCACTGTGACACCCAGTCCCAGAGGGGGAAAGGACAGTGTATCTAACGCACTGTGACACCCGGTCCCAGAGGGGGAAAGGACAGTGTATCTAACGCACTGTGACACCCGGTCCCAGAGGGGGAAAGGACAGTGTATCTAACGCACTGTGACACCCGGTCCCAGAGGGGGAAAGGACAGTGTATCTAACGCACTGACACCCGGTCCCAGAGGGGGAAAGGACAGTGTATCTAACGCACTGTGATACCCGGTCCCAGAGGGGGAAAGGACAGTGTATCTAACACACTGTGACACCCGGTCCCAGAGGGGGAAAGGACAGTGTATCTAACGCACTGTGACACCCAGTCCCAGAGGGGGAAAGGACAGTGTATCTAACGCACTGTGACACCCGGTCCCAGAGGGGGAAAGGTCAGTGTATCTAACGCACTGTGACACCCGGTCCCAGAGGGGGAAAGGACAGTGTATCTAACGCACTGTGACACCCGGTCCCAGAGGGGGAAAGGACAGTGTATCTAACGCACTGACACCCGGTCCCAGAGGGGGAAAGGTCAGTGTATCTAACGCACTGTGACACCCGGTCCCAGAGGGGGAAAGGTCAGTGTATCTAACGCACTGTGACACCCGGTCCCAGAGGGGGAAAGGACAGTGTATCTAACACAATGTGACACCCGGTCCTAGAGGGGGAAAGGACAGTGTATCTAACGCACTGTGACACCCGGTCCCAGAGGGGGAAAGGACAGTGTATCTAACGCACTGTGACACCCGGTCCCAGAGGGGAAAGGACAGTGTATCTAACGCACTGTGACACCCGGTCCCAGAGGGGGAAAGGACAGTGTATCTAACACAATGTGACACCCGGTCCTAGAGGGGGAAAGGACAGTGTATCTAACGCACTGTGACACCCGGTCCCAGAGGGGGAAAGGACAGTGTATCTAACGCACTGTACCAGCTTCCCCCTTGACTTATTACGATGTACCTGTTGTGTGGGATCGCTGCATTTGGAGCCGATTTGCTAACTGTGTTGCTGTGTACATTCTCTCTCTCTCTCTCTCTCTCTCTCTCTCTCCCACAGTTACAGCTTCCTGCTGTCGTCCCTGGGTTTCACCTCGGTGGCCTTTGTCACAGGCACCTTGGCGCTCTGGGCGCCCACCTATCTCTTCCGTGCCCAGGTGGTCCAGGGAACGATGAAGCCATGTACCAAGGGGCCGTGTAACTCTCTGGACAGGTATCTTCTCGTTCCGTTTTTGTTAATACCGTACAACACGAGCAGCGCCCTCAGCTGGCCGGCTGAGGCCCGTGCAGCGGTTTGCAAGCTGCTCCACATCGCCACCTCCTGGCCACAGCCCGCAACTGCGCCCGTTACCGGCCCAGTGTTTACATACGAAAGGTTAATCTACATGTTCAGAGCGTGGCGTGCCTTCTGTCGCGTGCCTTGTTCTGATGCCATTCCCCCTGTACCCTCCCTCCCTCCCTCCTCGGAACAGTACAGCACAGAAGGAGGCCATTCGGCCCATCGATCCTGTGCCGGCTCTGTGACCGAGCGATCCGATTAGTCCCGCTCTCTCCCAATCGCCCGGCAAATCGCTCCCCCCTCGAGTGTTTATCCAATTCCCGGTTTGAAAGTGACACTTGAATCTGCTTCCCACCGCCCTTTCAGGCCCCGCCTTCCCGATCCCCAACAACTGGCTGTGTAACAATGTTCTCCTCCCCTTCTCCCCCACCTCGGGTTCTGTTCCCAATCGCCTTCAATCGGAGTCCCTCTGGTTACCCCACCCTCCGACACTGGGAGCTGTTCCTCCTGAGTTACTCCGTCAAGCCCCCTCGGGATTTTGAGCCCCTCGATCAGATCTTCTCTCAACCCTCTCTGCTCCGAGGAGAACAAACCCAGCTTCTCTATTCTCCCCCCCCCCCCCCCCCCCCCACTTCACTGAAGTCCCTCCGACAGCGCAGTGCGGCGCTCCCTCAGTACTGCCCCTCCGACAGTGCGGCACTCCCTCAGTACTGCCCCTCCGACAGTGCGGCGCTCGCTCAGTACTGCCCCTCCGACAGTGCGGTGCTCCCTCAGTACCGCCCCTCCGACAGTGTGGCACTCCCTCAGTACTGCCCCTCCGACAGTGCGGCGCTCCCTAAGTCCTGCCCCTCCGACAGTGCAGTGCGGCGCTCCCTCAGTACTGCCCCTCCAACAGTACGACACTCCCTCAGTACTGCCCCTCCGACAGTGCGGCGCTCCCTCAGTACTGCCCCTCCGACAGTGCGGCGCTCGCTCAGCACTGCCCCTCCGACAGTGCGGCGCTCCCTCAGTACTGCCCCTCCGACAGTGCGGCACTCCCTCAGTACTGCCCCTCCGACAGTGCGGCACTCCCTCAGTACTGCCCCTCCGACAGTGCGGCGCTCCCTCGGTACTGCCCCTCCGACAGTGCGGCGCTCCCTCAGTACTGCCCCTCCGACAGTGCGGCGCTCCCTCGGTACTGCCCCTCCGACAGTGCGGCGCTCCCTCAGTACTGCCCCTCCGACAGTGCAGCGCTCCCTCAGTACTGCCCCTCCGACAGTGCGGCGCTCCCTCAGTACTGACCCTCCGACAGTGCGGTGCTCCCTCAGTACTGCCCCTCCGACAGTGCGGCACTCCCTCAGTACTGCCCCTCCGACAGTGCGGCGCTCCCTCGGTACTGCCCCTCCGACAGTGCGGCGCTCCCTCAGTACTGCCCCTCCGACAGTGCGGCACTCCCTCAGTACTGCCCCTCCGACAGTGCGGCACTCCCTCAGTACTGCCCCTCCGACAGTGCGGCACTCCCTCAGTACTGCCCCTCCGACAGTGCGGCGCTCCCTCAGTACTGCCCCTCCGACAGTGCGGCACTCCCTCAGTACTGCCCCTCCGACAGTGCGGCGCTCCCTCAGTACTGCCTCTCCATCACTCAGGAGCATCAGCCCAGATTTTTGCGCTCCAGTCTCCAGTGATGAATCACTGCTGCCCATAGGGCATTCAACGCTTTGATATGACGCTGTACAAAGGTTTGTTCTTTTATCTGTCTGCTTCTTGCCCTCTCGCCCTCTCTCTCTCTCCCCCCTCTCGCTGCAGCTTAATCTTTGGCATTATCACCTGTATCAGCGGCTTCCTGGGCGTGGGGGCTGGTGTGGAGATCAGCAAACGGTATCGGCAGATCAACCCGCGGGCAGACCCGTTGGTGTGTGCCTTCGGGCTCCTGGCATCGGCCCCGTTCCTCTACCTCGCTGTGGTCATGGCCGAGACCAGCACCATCGCCACCTACGTGAGTACCACTGGTCCGGGAGTCTCGGGGCAAGGGGGACTGAGACACCAGCCAGTGTACAGATATCTCCGAGGGAGAGGGACTGAGAGACACCAGTCAGTGTACAGATATCTCCCTGAGGGAGAGGGACTGAGAGACAGCAGTCAGTGTACTGATATCTCCCTGAGGGAGAGGGGACTGAGAGATACCAGTCAGTGTACAGATATCTCCCTGAGGGAGAAGGACTGAGAGACACCAGTCAGTGTACAGATATCTCCCTGAGGGAGAGGGGACTGAGACACCAGTCAGTGTACAGATATCTCCCTGAGGGAGAGAGGGGACTGAGAGACACCAGTCAGTGTACAGATATCTCCGAGGGAGAGAGGGACTGAGAGACACCAGTCAGTGTACAGATATCTCCCTGAGGGAGAGAGGACTGAGAGACACCAGTCAGTGTACAGATATCTCCCTGAGGGAGAGGGGACTGAGAGACACCAGTCAGTGTACAGATATCTCCCTGAGGGAGAGAGGGACTGAGAGACACCAGTCAGTGTACAGATATCTCCCTGAGGGAGAGAGGACTGAGAGACACCAGTCAGTGTACAGATATCTCCCTGAGGGAGAGGGGACTGAGACACACCAGTCAGTGTACAGATATCTCCCTGAGAGAGAGGGGGACTGAGAGACACCAGTCAGTGTACAGATATCTCCCTGAGGGAGAGGGGACTGAGAGACACCAGTCAGTGTACAGATATCTCCCTGAGGGAGAGGGGACTGAGAGACACCAGTCAGTGTACAGATATCTCCCTGAGGGAGAGGGGACTGAGAGACACCAGTCAGTGTACAGATATCTCCCTGAGGGAGAGGGGACTGAGAGACACCAGTCAGTGTACAGATATCTCCCTGAGGGAGAGGGGACTGAGAGACACCAGTCAGTGTACAGATATCTTCTTGAGGGAGAGGGGACTGAGACACCAGTCAGTGTACAGATATCTCCCTGAGGGAGAGGGGACTGAGAGACACCAGTCAGTGTACAGATATCTTCTTGAGGGAGAGGGGACTGAGACACCAGTCAGTGTACAGATATCTCCGAGGGAGAGGGGACTGAGAGACACCAGTCAGTAGTGGGTCATTATCACATCGCTGTGTGTGGGAGCTTGCTGTGCGCAAATTGCCTGCCGCGTTTCTCACAATACAACAGGGACCGCACTCCGAAAGTACTTCATTGGGTGCAAAGCGCTTTGGGACGTCCGGTGGTTGTGAACGGCGCTATATGAATGCAAGTCTTTTGCCCCAGTGTAAACAGTTCCCGCTTCAGGAGCGCCTCGAGTTACGAGGAGGGATTGCACAAGCTGGGTTTGCATTCGCTGGAATTTGGAAGGGTGGGGCATGATTTGACCAAAGTTTTCAAGATATTGGGGAGAACACATCGCGTAAACAGAGGCACTATTGCCGCTGGTTGTTCATTTCAGGAGCCGAGCCGTAAAAATTACAGCCAGGCCTTAAAGGAGTTAAATTCGGGAACATTTCTATACACACACAGGGTGGGAGGAGTTTTTAAACTCTCTCCCGCAAACGGCAATCGACGGGATGTGTGCCAAAGGCAGGAATATAGAGTTACGTCACAGATCAGCCCTGGACTTATTGATTGGTGTAACAGGCTCGAGGGGCTGAATGGCCTGTTCCTGTGTAACAGTCTCGAGGGGCTGAATGGCCTCCTGTTCCCGTGTAACAGGCTCGAGGGGCTGAATGGCCTGTTCCTGTGTAACAGGCTCGAGGGGCTGAATGGCCTCCTGTTCCCGTGTAACAGGCTCGAGGGGCTGAATGGCCTGTTCCTGTGTAACAGGCTCAAGGGGCTGAATGGGCCTCCTCCTGTTCCTGTGTAACAGGCTCAAGGGGCTGAATGGGCCTCCTCCTGTTCCTGTGTAACAGTCTCGAGGGGCTGAATGGCCTGTTCCTGTGTAACAGGCTCAAGGGGCTGAATGGGCCTCCTCCTGTTCCTGTGTAACAGGCTCGAGGGGCTGAATGGCCTCCTCCTGTTCCTGTGTAACAGGCTCGAGGGGCTGAATGGCCTCCTCCTGTTCCTGTGTAACAGGCTCGAGGGGCTGAATGGGCCTCCTCCTGTTCCTGTGTAACAGACTCAAGGGGCTGAATGGGCCTCCTCCTGTTCCTAATGTAACAGACTCGAGGGGCTGAATGGCCTCCTCCTGTTCCTGTGTAACAGGCTCGAGAGGCTGAATGGGCCTCCTCCTGTTTCTAATGTGACTGGGATGGGATGCGGGGGAAAGATAGACAGACTTACATTTATATAGCGCCTTTCACAACCACCGGATGTCTCAAAAGCGCTTCACAGCCAATGAAGTACTTTTGGAGGGCAGTCACTGTTGTATTGTGGGAAACGCGGAAGCCAATTTGCGCACAGCAAGCTCCCACACACAGCGATGTGATAATTACCCAGATGATCTGTTTTTGTTATGTTGATTGAGGGATAAATATTGGCCCCAGGACACCGGGGAGAACTCCCCCTGCTCCTCTTCCAAATACTGGCCCCGGGATCTTTTACATCCTCCTGAGAGAGCAGACGGGGCCTCGGTTTAATGTCTCATCCGAAAGACGCCCCCTCCGACAGTGCGGCACTCCCTCAGTCCTGCCCCTCCGACAGTGCGGCGCTCCCTCAGTCCTGCCCCTCCGACAGTGCGGCGCTCCCTCAGTCCTGCCCCTCCGACAGTGAGGCGCTCCCTCAGTCCTGCCCCTCCGACAGTGCGGCGCTCCCTCAGTACTGCCCCTCCGACAGTGCGGCGATCCCTCAGTACCGCCCCTCCCACAGTGCGGCACTCCCTCAGTACTGCCCCTCCGACAGTGCGGCACTCCCTCAGTACTGCCCCTCCGACAGTGCGGCACTCCCTCAGTACTGCCCCTCCGACAGTGCGGCACTCCCTCAGTACTGCCCCTCCGACAGTGCGGTGCTCCCTCAGTCCTGCCCCTCCGACAGTGCGGCACTCCCTCAGTCCTGCCCCTCCGACAGTGCGGCACTCCCTCAGTCCTGCCCCTCCGACAGTGCGGCGCTCCCTCAGTACTGCCCCTCCGACAGTGCGGCGCTCCCTCAGTACTGCCCCTCCGACAGTGCAGCACTCCCTCAGTACTGCCCCTCCGACAGTGCGGCACTCCCTCAGTACTGCCCCTCCGACAGTGCGGCGCTCCCTCAGTCCTGCCCCTCCGTGTCACTGGAAGATGGTGAAACGATGAGCACACCTCTCTCTTCACCCCTTGGCCTTTTCCTCCTCCTCCCCGGACGATAGCAGGGCAGGCTGCACAGTTACCCCACTATCCAGGCACCCCTCCGTGGGCCCAAGGGGCGTCTGGACACCCCGAGGGACAGGCCGGGGCCGAGTCTAGCCGCCTCCTGTCGTTCTTCCCTCTGCGCTTCCCCCCCCCCCCCCTCTCAAATAAGCCCACCCTCCCTCTCCTGTTGACCTCTGCGCTCTCGACGAGGTTCGAACAGCCTCCCCCTCACGAATGGCCGCCCTCCCGCCCCCCCCACGGGCTGTGGCGTTTACACCCGACTGGTGTTCCGTGTCCCGCTGGGACCCCTGGGCTGGGCGGGGGACCGAGGGGGTGGGCTCACGGACTTTGTCCGGCCCGTACGTCGCCTGGTCACGACCGACGGGAACTCGGCTGCCGGGGCGGGTTATCTGGACCGATGGTCGCCCACTGCCCCCGGATGTTTAATTAAATACACACGCGCAGGAAGGACACAGACCCGGGCCGAGGGAGCAGGGCTTCTCCAACGGAGTGTGTGGCTAAAATGGTGTTCATGATTGGTATTGGACAACGCTGGTATAACTCTCTCTCTCTCTCTCTGTGTGTCTCTCTCTCTCTCTCTCTCTGTGTGTGTGTCTCTCTCTCTCTCTCTCTCTCTCTCTGTGTGTGTGTGTCTCTCTCTCTCTCTCTGTGTCTCTCTCTCTCTCTCTGTGTGTCTCTCTCTCTCTCTCTGTGTGTGTCTCTCTCTCTCTCTCTGTGTGTGTCTCTCTCTCTCTCTCTCTCTGTGTCTCTCTCTCTCTCTCTCTGTGTGTCTCTCTCTCTCTCTGTGTGTCTCTCTCTCTCTCTCTCTCTGTGTGTCTCTCTCTCTCTCTCTCTCTGTGTGTCTCTCTCTCTCTCTCTCTCTGTGTGTCTCTCTCTCTCTCTCTCTCTGTGTGTGTGTGTCTCTCTCTCTCTCTCTCTCTCTCTGTGTGTGTGTGTCTCTCTCTCTCTCTCTCCTCAGGTGTTCATATTTCTGGGCGAGCTGCTCTTGTCTTTGAACTGGGCGATAGTGGCGGACATCCTGTTGGTGAGTACGTGTACCTGGGTGTGGGTGAGAGAACAGGCGCCTGTGATTTGACTCTGTGGCCGACCAGCCCCCCTGTTCGGGTCTTCCCTTCCCCCCCCCCCCCAGTCGGCCTCAGGACGCGGACTCTCTGGGGGCCCTGTAGTGCTGCCACACGTCCTAGGCCGACGAGAGCGGGTGCCTCGCAGTTGGCGTCTGAGCGGGCAGCACAGGAGGGCCTGATGCTGGCACACAGTCCGCCCACCCTGGGTGCTGCACCCCCTCAGTGCCCTGCGGGCCTTGCTCTGGATGTGGGCACAAGGCATGGTCTGAATGTCTGCACCGATGTCGTGTCTGGGGAGATCACGGAGGGGAGTGGGGGGGGGTCATGTGTGAGGAGGACACACACAATCTGCAAAAGGACACAGACAGACTCAGTGAGTGGGCAAACATTTGTCAGATGGAGTATAATGTGGGAAAGTGTGAGGTCATGCACTTTGGCAGAAAAAAAATCAAAGAGCAAGTGTACAGCAAAATTCTAAAAGGACAAAGGGTGTTAAAAAAACAAGCCTGAAGGCTTTGTGTCTTAATGCAAGGAGTATCCGCAATAAGGTGGATGAGTTAACTGTGCAAATAGATGTTAACAAATATGATGTGATTGGGATTACGGAGACGTGGCTCCAGGATGATCCGGGCTGGGAACTCAACATCCAGGGGTATTCAACATTCAGGAAGGAGAGAATAAAAGGAAAAGGAGGTGGGGTAGCATTGCTGGTTAAAGAGGAGATTAATGCAATAGTTAGGAAAGACATTAGCTTGGATGATGTGGAATCTATATGGGTAGAGCTGCAGAACACCAAAGGACAAAAAACGTTAGTGGGAGTTGTGTACAGACCTCCAAACAGTAGTAGTGATGTTGGGGAGGGCATCAAACAGGAAATTAGGGGTGCATGCAATAAAGGTGCAGCAGTTATCATGGGTGACTTTAATATGCACATAGATTGGGCTAACCAAACTGGAAGCAATACGGTGGAGGAGGATTTCCTGGAGTGCATAAAGGATGGTTTTCTAGACCAATATGTTGAGGAACCAACTAGGGGGGAGGCCATCTTAGACTGGGTGTTGTGTAATGAGAGAGGATTAATTAGCAATCTCATTGTGCGAGGCCCCTTGGGGAAGAGTGACCATAATATGGTGGAATTCTGCATTAGGATGGAGAATGAAACAGTTAATTCAGAGACCATGGTCCAGAACTTAAAGAAGGGTAACTTTGAAGGTATGAGGCATGAATTGGCTGGGATAGATTGGCGAATGATACTTAAGGGGTTGACTGTGGATGGGCAATGGCAGACATTTAGAGACCGCATGGATGAACTACAACAATTGTACATTCCTGTCTGGCGTAAAAATAAAAAAGGGAAGGTGGCTCAACCGTGGCTATCAAGGGAAATCAGGGATAGTATTAAAGCCAAGGAAGTGGCATACAAATTGGCCAGAAATAGCAGCGAACCCGGGAACTGGGAGAAATTTAGAAATCAGCAGAGGAGGACAAAGGGTTTGATTAGGGCAGGGAAAATAGAGTACGAGAAGAAGCTTGCAGGGAATATTAAGGCGGATTGCAAAAGTTTCTATAGATATGTAAAGAGAAAAAGGTTAGTAAAGACAAACGTAGGTCCCCTGCAGTTAGAATCAGGGGAAGTCATAACGGGGAACAAAGAAATGGCAGACCAATTGAACAAGTACTTTGGTTCGGTATTCACTAAGGAGGACACGAACAACCTTCCGGATATAAAAGGGGTCAGAGGGTCTAGTAAGGAGGAGGAACTGAGGGAAATCCTTATTAGTCGGGAAATTGTGTTGGGGAAATTGATGGGATTGAAGGCCGATAAATCCCCAGGGCCTGATGGACTGCATCCCAGAGTACTTGAGGAGGTGGCCTTGGAAATAGTGGATGCATTGACAGTCATTTTCCAACATTCCATTGACTCTGGATCAGTTCCTATCGAGTGGAGGGTAGCCAATGTAACCCCACTTTTTAAAAAAGGAGGGAGAGAGAGAAAACAGGGAATTATAGACCGGTCAGCCTGACCTCAGTAGTGGGTAAAATGATGGAATCAATTATTAAGGATGTCATAGCAGCGCATTTGGAAAATGGTGACATGATGGGTCCAAGTCAGCATGGATTTGTGAAAGGGAAATCATGCTTGACAAATCTTCTGGAATTTTTTGAGGATGTTTCCAGTAGAGTGGACAAGGGAGAACCAGTTGATGTGGTATATTTGGACTTTCAGAAGGCTTTCGACAAGGTCCCACACAGGAGATTAATGTGTAAAGTTAAAGCACATGGGATTGGGGGTAGTGTGCTGACATGGATTGAGAACTGGTTGTCAGACAGGAAGCAAAGAGTCGGAGTAAATGGGTACTTTTCAGAGTGGCAGGCAGTGACTAGTGGGGTACCGCAAGGTTCTGTGCTGGGGCCCCAGCTGTTTACATTGTACATTAATGATTTAGACGAGGGGATTAAATGTAGTATCTCCAAATTTGCGGATGACACTAAGTTGGGTGGCAGAGTGAGCTGCGAGGAGGATGCTATGAGGCTGCAGAGTGACTTGGATAGGTTAGGTGAGTGGGCAAATGCATGGCAGATGAAGTATAATGTGGATAAATGTGAGGTTATCCACTTTGGTGGTAAAAACAGAGAGACAGACTATTATCTGAATGGTGACAGATTAGGAAAAGGGAAGGTGCAACGAGACCTGGGTGTCATGGTACATCAGTCATTGAAGGTTGGCATGCAGGTGCAGCAGGCGGTTAAGAAAGCAAATGGCATGTTGGCCTTCATAGTGAGGGGATTTGAGTACAGGGGCAGGGAGGTGTTGCTACAGTTGTACAGGGCCTTGGTGAGGCCACACCTGGAGTATTGTGTACAGTTTTGGTCTCCTAATCTGAGGAAGGACATTCTTGCTATTGAGGGAGTGCAGCGAAGGTTCACCAGACTGATTCCCGGGGTGGCTGGACTGACATATCAAGAAAGACTGGATCAACTGGGCTTGTATTCACGAGTTCAGAAGAGTGAGAGGGGATCTCATAGAAACGTTTAAAATTCTGATGGGTTTAGACAGGTTAGATGCAGGAAGAATGTTCCCAATGTTGGGGAAGTCCAGAACCAGAGGTCACAGTCTAAGAATAAGGGGTAAGCCATTTAGGACTGAGATGAGGAGAAACTTCTTCACCCAGAGAGTGGTGAACCTGTGGAATTCTCTACCACAGAACGTTGTTGAGGCCAATTCACTAAATATATTCAAAAGGGAGTTAGATGAAGTCCTTATTACTCGGGGGATCAAGGGGTATGGTGAGAAAGCAGGAAGGGGGTACTGAAGTTTCATGTTCAGCCATGAACTCATTGAATGGTGGTGCAGGCTAGAAGGGCTGAATGGCCTACTCCTGCACCTATTTTCTATGTTTCTATAAAAGCAGGGAAGTCTTGCTCCAGTTATACAGGGTATTGGTGAGGCCACACCTGGAGTACTGCGTGCAGTTTTGCTCTCCGTATTTACGAAAGGAGACACTTGCTTTGGAGGCAGTTCAGAGAAGGTTCACTCGGTTGATTCCGGGGATGAGGGGGTTGACTTATGAGGAAAGGTTGAGGAGGTTGGGCCTCTACTCATTGGAATTCAGAAGAATGAGAGGTGATCTTATGGAAACGTATCAGATTATGAGGGGGCTCGACAAGGTGGATGCAGAGAGGATGTTCCCACTGATGGGGGAGACTAGAACTAGGGGGCATGGTCTTAGAATAAGGGGCCGCCCATTTAAAACTGAGATGAGGAGGAATTTCTTCTCAGAGGGTTGTAAATCTGTGGAATTCTCTGCCCCAGAGAGCTGTGGAGGCTGGGTCATTGAATATATTTAAGGCGGAGATGGACAGATTTTTGAGCGATAAGGGTTACGGGGAGCGGGCGGGGAAGTGGAGCTGAGTCCATGATCGGATCAGCCACGGTCGTATTAAATGGCGGAGCAGGCTCGAGGGGCCGAATGGCCCACTCCTGCTCCTATTATGTTCTTAGTAAATATATTCAGTGACTTGGCCTCCACAGCCTTCTGTGGTCGAGAATTCCACGGGTTCACCGCCCTCCTGAGTGAAAACGTTTCTCCTCCCCCTCGCTCCTGAATTTCCTAACCCCGTATCCTGAGACTGTGTGACCCCTTGTTCTGGACTTCCCAGCCCCGGGGGAAACGCACCCTCCCCACATCCAGTCCGTCCAACCCCCGTCAGAATTTTACACCTTTTCAATGCGATCGCCCCTCATTCTTAACGCGAGTGAATACAGGCCCAGTCGACCCAATCTCTCCTCATTCGAAATAGGAGCAGGAGTGGGCCACTTGGCCCCTCGAGCCTGCTCCGCCATTTAATCCGATCGTGGACTCGGCTCCACTTCCCCGCCCGCTCCCCGTAACCCCTTGCCGTTTTTTAAAAAAAAAAACTTGTCTTTCTGCCGTAAATTTATTCAATTCTCAAAGACTGAGTCTCCACAGCCCTCTGGGGCAGAGACTTCCGAAGATTCATCGCCTCCACCCCTCTCCGAGTGAAGAAAGGAAGGCCCCTGTGGCCGCCTCCTGTTGCTATTTCTTGCGTTGTCATTACTGTGGCCAAGTGCGGTCTTGCAATCAGGCCGTCTGTATTGCCACCTCCCCAGACTCTCTCTTTTTTTTTTCCCCCCCCCCCTCCCAGGGTATAAGGATAATTCAAACTCCCGTTCATTGCAGGAGCACACTTCAGCAAGCGGTTCGGGAAGCAAATGGTACGTTGGCCTTTATTACAGGAGGATTTGACTAAGAGTAAAGACGTCTTACTGCCATTTATACAGGGCCCTGGTGAGACCACACCTGGAGTACTGTGGGCAGTTCTGGTCTCCTGACCGAAGGAAGGATATACTTGCCGTTGAGGGAGTGCAGCGAAGGTTCACCAGACTGATTCCTGGGATGGGGAGGGGTTGTCCCGCGAGGAGAGATTGAGCAGACCCGGGCCGATATTCTCGCGCGTTGAGAAGAATGAGAGGGGATCTGATTGGAACACACTCCATTCTCTCGGGGCTTGACAGGGTAGATACAGGGAGGGTGTTTTTCCCCCTCCGGGGCTGGGGAGTCTAGAACCAGGGGTCTCACAGTCTCAGGATAAGAGCTCAGCCATTTAGGACTGAGGAGGAGAAATTTCTTCAACTCCGAGGGGGGGTGTGAATCTTTGGAGTTCTCTGCCCCAGAGGGCTGTGGAGGCTCGGTCTTTGAGTATATTCAAGGCCGAGATGGCTAGATTTTTTGGATATCCCAGGGATATGGGGATCGGGCGGGGGAAAGTGGGGTTGAGGTCGAAGGTCAGCCGTGATCCTATTCAATGCCGGAGCGGGCTCGAGGGGCCGAATGGCCGACTCCTGCTCCTATTTCTCATGTTCGATGGGTGCTTCAGACTCTCGAAGGGTCTGAATCGCCCCCTAGCCCCCGCCCCCTCCCCTCCAGGTGTGGACCCACGGGGGGGTATCTGCTGCCCCTGGGGGTGGGGAGAGAGTCTGCTCCGACTGAGGGAGTCTGTACCCTCCCCCCCCCCCCCCTCTCAGTGTTGTGTGGGAATCGATGGGTGATGTTGGGAGAGAGGGGGATTTGGGTGGGGGGTGGGAGGAGAGAGTTGAGGGGCTGGAGACACGAGGTGTAGCACACTCTCTCGCACTCACTGCCTCCCTTTCTCCCCTGCACAGTACGTGGTGATCCCAACTCGTCGTTCGACAGCCGAAGCCCTCCAGATCATGATGTCCCACCTCCTGGGAGATGCGGGCAGCCCCTACCTGATCGGAGTGGTGAGTAACCTTCGAACGCTGGCGCTTGTCCCCTTCCCCCCCCCCCCCCCCCTGCCCAACACCCCTCCGAGAACCTGGGACCCCCGGCGCTCGACCCTCCGGCGGGGCTGTTCAGCCAGGTGAGGCCTCGCTCCCTGCCGCACCTCTGTCTGGCTGCTCTCCCCTGCCGGGAGCTGTGGGGAACAGGCTGATCGGAGGGATAACAGCGAACTGCTCCCCAGCAGAGGCGGGGGGGGGGGGTGTGGGGTTCCTCCATCTCTGCCTTCCCCCCCCCCCCCCCCCCCTCAACTCGGAAACCGCCACTCCTCCCTCCCTCCCTCCCCGCCTCACTTGTTTTTTTTTCCCTCCGACCGGCAGATCTCCGACTCCATCCGCCGCTCGCGGCCCAAGTCCTACCTGGCCGAGTTCCGCAGCCTGGAGTACGCGTTGCTGATCTGCTGCTTCGTGGGCGTGATGGGCGGGGCCGCCTTCCTCGCCACCGCCATGTTCATCGAGCGGGACCGCAAGAAGGCGGAGCTGCTGACCCGAGGTAAGGGACCCGCGTCCGAGCGCGCGGGAGCCCGCGGGCGGGCGAGGGAGCAGGGATCGGCGTCCGCCGGCGCCGCCTCCGCAGTCGAATAGCTGGCCGCGCGGACTCTGGGACTCGGCAGCCCGGGGCCGGCGGGCCATGGCGAGGCTGGGAGCGGCGGTCGCGCGAGCTTGTTTTATACCGGCTTTTGGGGGGGGGGGGGGGGGGGCGCGAGTTTAAAACGATCGGGACGCTGGCTGCCGCCAAGACTGAACCGCTGTGCTTTTGATTTCCCTCGTAGGTGAGACAGACTGAAGGCGAGGAGAGAGAGAGAGAGAGAGAGAGGGGCCTTTACAGCCCCCACTGAAGGGGAGCAAGTTTGTTAGCTGGTGTGTGAGAGAGAGAGAAGTGCAGGTGATTAGAGTGGAGTAGTGCGGGGGGCAGTGACAGCAGCGAGCAGTTTGGGGCTCAGTGAACCCCCCACCCCCACCCCCACCCTCGCGTCCGAGCCCCAGGAAACGCCACCCCCCCCCGCGTCCAAGCTCCTTCGGTCCTGAGCCCCAGTAACCATCCCCCCCCCGAACTGACACCATCTCGGCACGACAGGGTGACCAGATGTGTGCAAGAGATGGCCCCTCTTCACCTTACCCCCGTTCCGAGCCCCAGTCTCTCTCTCTCTGTGTGTGTGTGTCTCTCTCTCTGTGTGTGTGTGTGTGTCTCTCTCTCTGTGTGTGTGTGTGTGTCTCTCTCTCTGTGTGTGTGTGTGTGTCTCTCTCTCTGTGTGTGTGTGTGTGTCTCTCTCTCTGTGTGTGTGTGTGTCTCTCTCTCTCTCTGTGTCTCTCTCTCTCTCTCTGTGTGTGTGTCTCTCTCTGTGTGTGTGTCTCTCTCTGTGTGTGTGTGTGTGTCTCTCTGTGTGTGTGTGTGTGTGTCTCTCTCTGTGTGTGTGTGTGTGTGTCTCTCTCTGTGTGTGTGTGTCTCTCTCTGTGTGTGTGTGTGTCTCTCTCTGTGTGTGTGTGTGTCTCTCTGTGTGTGTGTGTCTCTCTGTGTGTGTGTGTCTCTCTGTGTGTGTGTGTCTCTCTCTGTGTGTGTGTCTCTCTCTGTGTGTGTGTGTCTCTCTCTGTGTGTGTGTGTCTCTCTCTGTGTGTGTGTGTCTCTCTCTGTGTGTGTGTGTCTCTCTCTGTGTGTGTGTGTCTCTCTCTGTGTGTGTGTGTCTCTCTCTGTGTGTGTGTGTCTCTCTCTGTGTGTGTGTGTCTCTCTCTGTGTGTGTGTGTCTCTCTCTGTGTGTGTGTGTCTCTCTCTGTGTGTGTGTGTCTCTCTCTGTGTGTGTGTGTCTCTCTCTGTGTGTGTGTCTCTCTCTCTGTGTGTGTGTCTCTCTCTCTGTGTGTGTGTCTCTCTCTCTGTGTGTGTGTGTCTCTCTCTGTGTGTGTGTGTCTCTCTCTGTGTGTGTGTGTCTCTCTCTGTGTGTGTGTGTCTCTCTCTGTGTGTGTGTCTCTCTGTGTGTGTGTGTGTCTCTCTGTGTGTGTGTGTGTCTCTCTGTGTGTGTGTGTCTCTCTGTGTGTGTGTGTCTCTCTGTGTGTGTGTGTCTCTCTGTGTGTGTGTGTGTCTCTCTCTGTGTGTGTGTGTCTCTCTCTGTGTGTGTGTGTCTCTGTGTCCTGAGCCACGCGCGCGGGACCAGGCCCAGGCTCCATCCCCGGCCTAGTGCCTCGGTTCGAGGGGCTTTAATTACCTCTGCCTCCCCCCCCCCTTCGATCCCAGAGCGGAGAACCCCAGCCGGCGCTGCGATCCCTGCTCACGATCCGGTACGCGAGTACCCGCGGCGAGTGGGCGGGTCACTCCCCCTCGAGCGCGCGGGCTGATGGCCGGAGGGAGAGCTTGGTCTCTATCACCACTCCAGCGGGGAGTCTGTGCTGGGGGTGGGGGGGGAGAGGAGCAGGAACACGATCCAGCCAGGGTGACGTGTGCACAGAACGATCCAACGATCCATTCAGCCCATCGATCCTGTGCCGGCTCTGTGACCGAGCGGTCCAATTAATCGCCCCTCAGCCCGGCACGATATTCCAACCCCCCCACCCCCGGGTCAAGTATTGATCCAATTCCCGGTTTGAAGGTCACGAGTGAATCTGCTTCTCCTCCCCAGCCCTTTCAGGCCACGCGTTCCCAATCCCGACAACTCGCTGCGTAACAAAAGCAAACTTCCTCGAGGGGCCGAATGGCCGGCTCCTGCTCCGAATTCTTCTGTTCTCTTAAATCTCCCCTCGACCTTCTCTGCTCCCAGGGAGAACAAACCCAGTTTTCTCCCAGTCCCTCAACCCTCGGGACCATTCTGGTCAAATCTCCCCGATTTTTAGGATCGCATCATTTGAAAACGCAGAAGGACGCCAATCAGCCCTGCGTACTCCTCACAGAAACAGACAATAGGTGCAGGAGCAGGCCATTCGGCCCTTCGAGCCTGCACCGCCATTCAATATGATCAATGGGTGATCATTCAACTTCAGTACCCCATTTCTGCTTTCTCTCCATACCCCTTGATCCCCCGAGTAGTAAGGACGACATCTAACTCCCTTTTGAATATATTTAGTGAATTGGCCTCAACTACTTTCTGCGGTAGAGAATTCCACAGGTTCACCACTCTCTGGGTGAAGAAGTTTCTCCTCATCTCGGTCCTAAATGGCTTACCCCTTATCCTTAGACTGTGACCCCTGGTTCTGGACTTCCCCCAACATCGGGAATATTCTTCCTGCATCTAACCTGTCTAAACCCGTCAGAATTTTAAACGTTTCTATGAGAACCCCTCTCATTCTTCTAAACTCCAGTGAATACAAGCCCAGTTGATCCAGTCTCTCCTCATATGTCAGTCCTGCCACCCCGGGAATCAGTCTGGTGAACCTTCGCTGCACTCCCTCAATAGCAAGAATGTCCTTCCTCAGGTTACGAGACCAAAACTGTACACAATACTCCAGGTGTGGCCTCACCAAGGCCCTGTACAACTGTAGCAACACCTCCCTGCCCCTGTATTCAAATCCTCTCGCTATGAAGGCCAACATGCCATTTGCTTTCTTAACCACCTGCTGTACCTGCATGCCAACCTTCAATGACTGATGTACCATGACACCCAGGTCTCGTTGCACCTCCCCTTTTCCTAATCTGTCACCATTCAGATAATAGTCTGTCTCTCTGTTTTTGCCCCCAAAGTGGATAACCTCACATTTATCCACATTATACTTCATCTGCCATGTATTTGCCCGTTCCTCCTAACCTGTCCAAGTCGCCCGTGCTTGTTGCTGTAAAAGTGACGATGTAATGTGTACTCTCTCTCTCTCTCTCTCTCTCTCTCTCTCTCTCTCTCTCTCCCCTGATCTAGCCCTGATGGACACCGATGAACAGATTGTCGTGCCCATAGCCGGCAGGTCCCTGAAACTCCCTGTGGCCAGTGTGCTGATCTGAAGCGGGGTGAGATCTTACTTATTCTTCGAGCGAGCGAGCGGGCAGCCCGGAGGAAGGAAGGAAGGAGGCCGAGACAAACCGCCCCCCAGCCCCCTGCCCCACCGACGCACTCTCCCTCCCCCCCAACCCCGCTCCGTATACTCGTGCGGAGGATGGCCTTCGGGGCGAAACGCCGATGCCGTGAGTTGAGGAGGGTTGCAGGCCGAATTTCGGTCATGTTTTCGAAAGGATTGCCCGCCTAGCCTTTGCTTTCTGACGTGATTTCCAAACGAATTGTTTTATCCATTTTTATATAAAGTGTAATCCAAATCTGCTCTGGACGAAATGTGTGGGGGTGTGTGTGTGTGGGGTGTGTGTGTGTGTGGGGTGTGTGTGTGTGGGGTGTGTGTGTGTGTGGGGTGTGTGTGTGTGGGGTGTGTGTGTGTGGGGTGTGTGTGTGTGGGGTGTGTGTGTGTGGGGTGTGTGTGTGTGTGGGGTGTGTGTGTGTGTGGGGTGTGTGTGTGTGTGGGGTGTGTGTGTGTGTGGGGTGTGTGTGTGTGGGGTGTGTGTGTGTGGGGTGTGTGTGTGTGGGGTGTGTGTGTGTGGGGTGTGTGTGTGTGGGGTGTGTGTGTGTGGGGTGTGTGTGTGTGGGGTGTGTGTGTGTGGGGTGTGTGTGTGTGGGGTGTGTGTGTGTGGGGTGTGTGTGTGTGGGGGTGTGTGTGTGTGGGGTGTGTGTGTGTGTGGGGTGTGTGTGTGTGGGGTGTGTGTGTGTGGGGTGTGTGTGTGTGGGGTGTGTGTGTGTGGGGTGTGTGTGTGTGGGGTGTGTGTGTGTGGGGTGTGTGTGTGTGGGGTGTGTGTGTGTGGGGTGTGTGTGTGTGGGGTGTGTGTGTGTGTGGGGTGTGTGTGTGTGGGGTGTGTGTGTGTGGGGTGTGTGTGTGTGGGGTGTGTGTGTGTGGGGTGTGTGTGTGTGTGGGGGGTGTGTGTGTGGGGGGTGGGTGTGTGTGTGGGGGGTGTGTGTGTGGGGGGTGTGTGTGTGGGGGGTGTGTGTGTGTGTGTGGGGGGTGTGTGTGTGTGTGTGTGGGGGGTGTGTGTGTGTGGGGGGTGTGTGTGTGTGGGGGGGTGTGTGTGTGTGGGGTGTGTGTGTGGGGTGTGTGTGTGGGGTGTGTGTGTGGGGTGTGTGTGTGTGGGGTGTGTGTGTGTGGGGGGTGTGTGTGTGGGGGGTGTGTGTGTGGGGGGTGTGTGTGTGGGGGGTGTGTGTGTGGGGGGTGTGTGTGTGGGGGGTGTGTGTGTGGGGGGTGTGTGTGTGGGGGGTGTGTGTGTGGGGGGTGTGTGTGTGGGGGGTGTGTGTGTGGGGGGTGTGTGTGTGGGGGGTGTGTGTGTGGGGGGTGTGTGTGTGGGGGGTGTGTGTGTGGGGGGTGTGTGTGTGGGGGGTGTGTGTGTGGGGGGTGTGTGTGTGGGGGGTGTGTGTGTGGGGGGTGTGTGTGTGGGGGGGGTGTGTGTGTGGGGTGTGTGTGTGTGTGTGTGGGGGGTGTGTGTGTGTGTGTGTGTGGGGTGGGGGTGTGTGTGTGGGGGGAGTGTGTAGGGTGTGTGTGTGGGGTGTGTGTGTGTGGGGGGTGTGTGGGGCAGTTATTTATTTCCGAGGTGCGTGTACAGGGAGAGAGACAAGCTCGTTTGGCGAGAGCACACGGGGTCAGTGAAACACTGCCACGCGTGGCTCTCCTGTAACCCACTCACCCCCCCCTTCCCCAGGCCCCCACTCCGAGGGTTCGTTACCCGATAGAGGTCACGATGGAACTGATTGTATAACACTACGGAGGGGGGAGAGCGAGGGAGGGAGGGAGGGGAGGGCTTTGGTGCTTGGCTGTAGCGGTGGGGGGGGGGGGGGGGGGGGGGTGGGAATCGAGCTCCATTTTAAACTACGGGGGGGGGGGGGGCGGGAAGGGGATTGGTTGGGGCAAGAGCAGACAGCGCCCCCCCCCCCCCCCCCCCCCCAGTGGGACAACACTACCCAAAATGGCTGCCACGCGCTGTGCCCAACTCTTCTCGGCGATGGCGGGTTTGGGGCCTGGAGGGGGAGCTGGCTGGGACATTGTCTTTCCCCCCCGTCCCCCTGTTTCCCCCCCCCCTCCACCCACTCCTCCTCGCGCCAACTGCCCCTTTTCCCGTCAGACCGAGCTATTTGACTGTGGCAGGCATCGCGGCAGAGCTGAATCCTGTCCTGGCCTGTCACGTGGAGGAATGGGGTTTGGTAGGAGGGGGGGGGCCTGATCCCACGGTAACACGCCACTGGGGGAGGGAGGGAGGGAGGGAGGGAGGGGTATCGCCCAATGGGTGTAAAACGAGATGTATGGAAACAATCCTGTGACACACACCGTGGCTCAATGTACACAGACGCCTGTTTTATACTGCACAATAAAGGTTCGATGTTCACACCCCGCCTCTGTGTCTCTGTGTCTCTGTGTCTCTGTGTCTCTGTCTCTGTCCGTCCCCCTCTCTGTCTGTCTGTCTGTCTGTCTCTCTCTCTCTCTCTCTCTCCCCCCCCGTTACTCCACCTATGGAGATGGTTCCCAGGCCGGGCCTACCTGGGGAGGCCTCTGAAAGGGAACTCCTTGATGTAAGGACTGAGAGATCCCGGGTAAGGGGGTTCTGTCTGGGGCCCCCCCAAGGGTCCCACCATGTCGACAACCTCGCTGTCATATTTGACCCTGAAATGACCAGCTGACCACAGCAGAACTAAGACCGTCTGTTTCCCCCTCTGTAACATCGTACAACTCCGCCCCCCCCCCCCCCCCCCTTGCCTCAGCTCATCCGCTGCAGAAGCCCTCATCCCTGCCTCTGTCCCCTCCAGATTTGACTATTCCAACGCACTCCTGGCCGGCCTCTCACATTCTACCCGATGCAAACTCGAGCTGATCCAAAACTCGGCTGCCCCCGTGTCCTAACTCGCACCGAGTCCCGCTCACCCATCACCCCCTGTGCTCACTGCCCCGTGTCCTAACTCACACCCAGTCCCACTCACCCATCACCCCCTGTGCTCACTGACCCCGTGTCCTAACTCACACCCAGTCCCACTCACCCATCACCCCCTGTGCTCACTGCCCCGTGTCCTAACTCGCACCGAGTCCCACTCACCCATCACCCCCTGTGCTCACTGCCCCATGTCCTAACTCATACCCAGTCCCACTCACCCATCACCCCCTGTGCTCACTGCCCCGTGTCCTAACTCACACCCAGTCCCGCTCACCCATCACCCCCTGTGCTCACTGACCCCGTGTCCTAACTCACACCCAGTCCCACTCACCCATCACCCCCTGTGCTCACTGCCCCCGTGTCCTAACTCACACCCAGTCCCACTCACCTATCACCCCCTGTGCTCACTGCCCCGTGTCCTAACTCACACCCAGTCCCACTCACCCATCACCCCCTGTGCTCTCTGACCCCGTGTCCTAACTCGCACCGAGTCCCGCTCACCCATCACCCCCTGTGCTCACTGCCCCCGTGTCCTAACTCACACCCAGTCCCGCTCACCCATCACCCCCTGTGCTCACTGACCCCGTGTCCTAACTCACACCCAGTCCCACTCACCCATCACCCACTGTGCTCACTGCCCCCATGTCCTAACTCACACCAAGTCCCACTCACCCATCACCCCCTGTGCTCACTGCCCCGTGTCCTAACTCACACCCAGTCCCACTCACCCATCACACCCTGTGCTCACTGCCCCCGTGTCCTAACTCACACCAAGTCCCACTCACCCATCACCCCCTGTGCTCACTGCCCCGTGTCCTAACTCACACCCAGTCCCGCTCACCCATCACCCCCTGTGCTCACTGCCCCGTGTCCTAACTCACACCCAGTCCCACTCACCCATCACCCCCTGTGCCCCGTGTCCTAACTCACACCGAGTCCCGCTCACCCATCACCCCCTGTGCTCGCTGACCCACATTGGCTCCTGGTTAAGCAATGCCTCAATTTCAAAATTTTCATCCTTCTTTACAAATCCCTCCATGGCCCTCGCCCCCTCCCTATCTCTGTAACCTCCTCCAGCCCCTACACTCCTCCCTATCTCTGTAACCTCCTACACCCCTCCCTATCTCCGTAACCTCCTCCAGCCCCTACACCCCTCCCTATCTCTGTAACCCCCTCCAGCCCCTACACCCCTCCCTATCTCTGTAACCTCCTACACCCCTCCCTATCTCTGTAACCCCCTCCAGCCCCTACACCCCTCCCTATCTCTGTAACCTCCTCCAGCCCCACAACCCCCCCGAGATGTCTGCACTCCTCTAATTCTGCCCTCCTGACCATCCCCGATTTATAATCGCTCCACCATCGGTGGCTGTAATGTATTTGCTTCATGGGCTCTATTATCAGAATGCACAGCGACACGTTGCTATTAAGAACTAGTTGGTTTATTAAGAGGTTTGACAATCACACGACCCATTACCAGTTCATCCACCAGGCTCACAACCGCCTGCCCCATCGTGGATCACCCGAACCCAACTGGCCGGGGTTTTATTGAGTCTTGTGAACATCACGTGACTAGCTAAGCCCCTCCCACCTCACCAGCTGGACAAACCAGTGAGCATACCCACGGACACATACATTGGTGGCCATGCCTTCTGTTGCCTGGGCCCCAAGCTCTGGAACTCCTCCCTAAACCTCTCCGCCTCTCTACCTCACTCTCCTCCTTCAAGACGCTCCTTAAAACCTCCCTCTGTGACCCAGCTTTTGGTCACCTGTCCCTAATTTCTCCTCGTGGGGCTCGGTGTCAAATTCCTTGTCTCGTGTCACGCTCCTGTGAAGCGCCTCGGGACGTTATAGGTGCTATATAAATGCAAGATCTGGACTGAAAGTTGCCAAGGATTGAGTGGTTTCCTCCTGGGCCCAGGGCGAGGCCTTCGAAGAAAGGCTGTGAGATCGGCCCAGTGCCACCAACGTTCCCAGATTGTTCCGGAGGCCCTCCCAACAATTGCAGATTAATCTTCCCGCGTGGACCCCGGGAGAAGGGGTGGGGGGGAAATTTAAGTGTTGTTCACCACCCACACCCCGAGCATTTTCTTTAATATATTCTCGATTAAAATTAATTGGCCGTGTGGCAAACAAAATGGCCGCTTGTGGCAAACAAAATGGCCGCTTGACCGAACAGGCCAAGAGTGCGGGCAAGGGAATACACAATAAATGGTCGGACACTGAGAGGTGTAGAGGAACAGAGGGGCCTTGGAGAGCAGGTCCACAGATCCCTGAAGGGAGCAGGCCAGGTAGATCAGGTGGTTAAGAAGGCACACTGAATACTTGCCTTTATTGGCTGAGGCATGGAATACAAGAGCAGGGGGGGGTTATGCTTGAACTGTATAAAACACTGGGTTAGGCCACAGCTGGAGTACTGCGTGCAGTTCTGGTCACCACATTACAGGAAAGATATGACCGCACTGGAGAGGGTACAGAGGAGATTTACCAGGATGTTGCACTGCAGAGGGTGCAGAGGAGATTTACCAGGATGTTGCACTGGAGAGGGTACAGAGGAGATTTACCAGGATGTTGCACTGGAGAGAGTACAGAGGAGATTTACCAGGATGTTGCACTGGAGAGGGTACAGAGGAGATTTACCAGGATGTTGCACTGGAGAGGGTACAGAGGAGATTTACCAGGATGTTGCACTGGAGAGGGTACAGAGGAGATTTACCAGGATGTTGCACTGGAGAGGGTACAGAGGAGATTTACCAGGATGTTGCACTGGAGAGGGTACAGAGGAGATTTACCAGGATGTTACACTGGAGAGGGTGCAGAGGAGATTTACCAGGATGTTGCACTGGAGAGGGTGCAGAGGAGATTTACCAGGATGTTGCCGGGACTGGAGAATTTTGGTGACGAGGAAAGATTGGATGGGCTGGGGTTTGTTTTCTTTGGAACAGAGGAGGCCGAGGGGAGACCTGATTGAGGTGTATCAAATGATGAGGGGGCCTGGATAGAGTGGACAGGACGGACCTGTTTCCCTTGGCAGAGGGGTCAACAACCAGGGGGCTTAGAGTTAAAGTAATTGGGGGGGAGGTTTAGAGGGGGTTTGAGGGGAAATGTCTTCACCCAGAGGGCAGTGGGGGTCTGGGGTGGAACTCACGGCCTGAAAGGGGGGTAGAGGCAGAAACCCTCACCACATTTGGATGTGCCCCTGAAGTGCCGTAACCTACAGGGCTACGGACCCAGAGCGGGAGAGTGGGATTAGGCCGGGGTAGCTCTTGGTCGGCCGGGGCGGACACGATGGGCCGAATGGCCTCCCTCCGTGCTGTAAATGTCTCTGATTCTTGTCGACTGTCCAATGGGTGGGGTCGGGACGGGACCTGAGGGTGGGGCCACCAATGGGGGGGGGAGGGGGAGGGGGCGAGGAGAGGGAACGGGGCAGTCGGAAGTGAGGGGTTAACTGGTTAGTATTTGGGGGAGCAGGAATTGGGAGCGGGCTTCGGCCCCCACAGCCCCTGGAGCCTGCTCCGCCATTCAATAAGATCATGGCCGATCTCCATCGAATCCACCTTCCCCCTCCGTTCCCGATATCCCTCAGGATCCTAACATGGGAGGGGGCTGTGGGGGAGGGGAGGGGATACTGGGGCAAAGGGGGCAGGTCCTGTTAACACGCCACTTGCGGAGGGCACACGGGGGAGGGGGGGGTATCGCTCGATGGGTGTAAAACAAGATGTATGTAAACAATCCTGTGACACACACCGTGACTCAATGTACACAGACGCCTGTTTTATACTGCACAATAAAGGTTCGATGTTCACACCCCGCCTTCTGTGTGAGAAGGGGAAATCTGTGGGCCACTTCACCGTCTCTCTGTCTGCCCCGAACCCAAACTCTCTCTCTCTCTCCCCGTCCCCCTCTCTCTCTCTCTCTCTCTCCCCCCCTCTCTCTCTCCCTCTCCCTCTCTCTCTCTCTCTCTCTCTCTTTCCCCCCCCCCCCCCCCCCCCCTCTCTCTCTCTCCACCCCCCGTTGCTCCATGTATGGAGATGGTTCCCAGGCCGGGCCTCCCACATTCTACCCTCCGTAAACTCGAGGTGATCCAAAACTCGGCTGCCCCGTGTCCTAACTCACACCCAGTCCCACTCACCCATCACCCGCTGTGCTCACTGCCCCGTGTCCTAACTCACACCGAGTCCCACTCACCCATCACCCCCTGTGCTCACTGCCCCCGTGTCCTAACTCACACCGAGTCCCGCTCACCCATCACCCCCTGTGCTCACTGCCCCGTGTCCTAACTCACACCGAGTCCCACTCACCCATCACCCCCTGTGCTCACTGCCCCCGTGTCCTAACTCACACCCAGTCCCACTCACCCATCACCCGCTGTGCTCACTGCCCCGTGTCCTAACTCACACCGAGTCCCACTCACCCATCACCCCCTGTGCTCACTGCCCCGTGTCCTAACTCGCACCCAGTCCCGCTCACCCATCACCCCCTGTGCTCACTGCCCCCGTGTCCTAACTCACACCGAGTCCCACTCACCCATCACCCCCTGTGCTCACTGCCCCGTGTCCTAACTCGCACCCAGTCCCGCTCACCCATCACCCCCTGTGCTCACTGCCCCCGTGTCCTAACTCACACCGAGTCCCACTCACCCATCACCCACTGTGCTCACTGACCCCGTGTCCTAACTCACACCCAGTCCCACTCACCCATCACCCCCTGTGCTCACTGACCTACATTTGTTCCCAGTTAAGCAACGCCTCGATTTCAAAATTCTCATCCTTATTTTCAAATCCCTCCATGGCCCTCACCCCTCCCTATCTCTGTAACCTCCTCCAGCCCCTACACCCCTCCCTATCTCTGTCACCCCCTCCAGCCCCTACACCCCACCCTATCTCTGTAACCCCCTCCAGCCCCTACACCCCTCCCTATCTCTGTAACCTCCTCCAGCCCCTACACCCCACCCTATCTCTGTAACCCCCTCCAGCCCCTACACCCCCTCCCTATCTCTGTGACCTCCTCCACCCCCTGCAAGGACAGGGAGCTCACAGACACATCAGCCGTCTTCGGGCCTGCCCGACACGAGGGAGTAACGGCAAGCGCCCTGAGCTCCGGCAACTCGAGCAAAAAGAGCTCTCACCTCGCCCACAGACCCACTCGCAAGGGGCCCCAGTCGGCCAGGATCTCATCAGGCCGGGCTGGAACGAGACTGTCCTTGTGTGCCTGGACTGAGATCCCTGTACTGATCATGGAAACGTAGCACACCCAAAGCAACGCAACTGTAATCCACCCAACAAATGTCAACGTAAAACCCACGTGATGAACTTGATTGCAACTTGCCTGCAACGGGCCATTAGCACAATCTCTGTGTGCGAGGTGGGGGGGAGAATGGAGTCGTCATAGACAACCAGAAACCAGGGGGACCTCCACTGGAAACAAATCTCCCCACCAACCCACCCAAGCTGGAAGCAACCCTCCAATGGTCAACCAGGAAGAGTAAAGCCCAGGTCACTGTCGATGTACAAGCCAATGTGCATTAAAGACTTGGGGGGGTGGGGGGGAGTGATGTCATGTATGTAAACCATGTATATTAACTGTGTAGTCACATAAGGTGTGCCACCAGAGGGCATTGCGGTGGGAGACCTGAGGGTCACCTGCATAGGTGTGCAGGGCCCAGTATAAAAGGCTGTAGTGATACCCGCCTCCTGTATGGCTCAGAGACATGGACCATGTACAGTAGACACCTCCAGTCGCTGGAGAAATACCACCAACGCTGTCTCCGCAAGATCCTGCAAATCCCCCGGGAGGACAGACGCACCAACGTTAGTGTCCTCGACCAGGCCCAACATCCCCAGCATCGAAGCACTGACCACACTCGACCAGCTCCGCTGGGCAGGGCCACATTGTCCCCCAGACACGAGACTCCCCAAAGCGAGCGCTCTACTCGGGAACTCCTTCACGGGCAAACGGGCCAAAGGTGGTGCAGAGGGAAACGTTACAAGGGACCCACCCTCAAAGCCCCTCCCTGATATATAAAGTGCAACATCCCCCACCCACACCTGGGAGTCCCCGGGCCCAAAGACCAGTCCGCCCCTAAGTGGAGGGAGTGCATCCGGGAGGGGGCGCTGAGCGCCTCGAGTCTCGTCGCCGAGAGCGCGCAGAAACCAAGCGCAGGCAGCGTGCGGCAAACCAGTCCCACCCTCCCCTTACCCTCAACGTCTGTCTGTCCCACCTGTGACAGGGACTGTGGCTCCCCGTATTGGGACTGTTCAGCCACCGAAGGACTCGTGCCAAGAGCGGGAGGCAAGTCTTCCGAGGGGCTGATGAAAAGGCTGCCAACCATGCCTGTGCCTTGCTTTGGAGTTACAATAAATGGGAACTAGGGTCACAACAGCTCAAGTACAATACTCGACCTCGTGGAATCATTCATAAGCATGTTGAAGACATCACATCATCGATAGTTTCTTCTGTGAATGGTGATAGGACGACACGGCATGAGATCATCGCTAGGTACTGGCGCAGAGACTGATACAACACATGACCGACGGATGTAATCACGATTATTATGATAATCACCATTCTTTCCGTCAAGACGTACAGCGTGGCCGCAAGCTTTGATTAAAACATTCCCGGTAAAAGCGCAAGACCTCACGTCTGCTGATTGTCACTCACGGCGGCTGCAAATCAAATGATAGAAGTACATAAGTAAGTCACTGTAAGACCGACCCTGGCGAATCCCACAAGGTCATTCCATCGTTTGCGGCACCGTTTGCCCCCAGCGCACCTCGTTGGTCGCCGACGAGACCGCCTCTGCTAATCTCGGTACCATTTCCTCTGGTTGGCCTTCCCCGCGCCCTCCCTGGGTCAAATCGCCCCGGCGTCACTCGGCCTCCTGCGGGAGGGCGGCATTTGCCCCGTCTGAGAACCTCCTGGCTCTTTTGCGCCCTCCAATGTGCTCCTCTCCCGGCTCACTGCGCCCTCCAGCGTCCGTCTCTCTCTCACGGCGTGCTGGTTCGCCGCCTCTCCCTCCGGTGTCGGCCAAATTCGGTCGAGTGTGCGGCCGGTAACGGCTCATTTTTTTTTTTTTTTGTTTTGTTTTTCCCGCCCTGCTGCGAAGCTCGAAAGTCTCCTTCCTCCCAAAGCAGCCGCACCGCGCCCAGACGCGGCTACAGTCCCTCTGAGCTCCCTCCCCCTCTCTCTCTCTCTCTGTCTCCTCTTCTGCGCACCTCCCAGTGACCTCCAGAATCGCGGGAATGGAGCATTGCCATGCCGTGGCTAAGGACGGCCGCGCTTTGCGGCAGCAGGTCAGAAAAATACAACGGCTTTGAGGACGGGCGAGAAGCCGGCGATCTGGAAAACCCGTTTTTTTTTTTAACCGCCCGCGCCGGAAATATCGCCCGTTTCTCGCCGATCTGCACAAAAGTGGAGGGACTAGCCCCTTGGTGTCTCACCATCAGTCTTACCGAGCTTCCCATTCCTGAGCGGGCGAGGACGTCTGATCTCCATGGTCCCTCGATTGCTCCAGGGTGCAAACATCTCTCGACCTCGGTGTTGGATGGAGAAAGAAATAAAGGCTTGCATTTAGATAGCGCCTTTCACGACCACCCAAAGCGCTTCACAGCCAGTGAAGTACTTTTGGAGGGCGGTCACTGTTGTATGGTGGGAAACGCGGCAGCCAATTTGCGCACAGCAAGCTCCCACACACAGCGATGTGATAATGACCCAGATAATCTGTTTTTGTGATGTTGATTGAGGGATAAATATTGGCCCCAGGACACCGGGGAGAACTCCCCCTGCTCTTCTTCCAAATAGTGGCCCCGGGATCTTATACATCCACCTGAGAGGGGCCTCGGTTTAATGTCTCATCCGAAAGACGGCACCTCCAACAGTGCGGCGCTCCCTCAGTACTGCCCCTCCGACAGCGCGAGGCTCCCTCAGTACCGCCCCTCCGACAGTGCGGCACTCCCTCAGTACTGCCCCTCCGACAGTGCGGGGCTCCCTCAGTACTGCCCCTCCGACAGTGCGGTGCTCACTCAGTACTGCCCCTCCGACAGTGCGACGCTCCCTCAGTACTGCCCCTCCGACAGTGCGACGCTCCCTCAGTACTGCCCCTCCGACAGTGCGACGCTCCCTCAGCACTGCCCCTCCGACAGTGCGGCACTCCCTCAGCACCGCCCCTGCGACAGTGCGGCGCTCCCTCAGTACCGCCCCTCCGACAGTGCGGAGCTCCCTCAGTACCGCCCCTCCGACAGTGCGACGCTCCCTCAGTACCGCCCCTCCGACAGTGCGGCGCTGCCTCAGTACTGCCCCTCCGACAGTGCGGCACTCCCTCAGTACTGCCCCTCCGACAGTGCGGCGCTGCCTCAGTACTGCCCCTCCGACAGTGCGGCGCTCCCTCAGTACTGCCCCTCCGACAGTGCGGTGCTCCCTCAGCACCGCCCCTCCGACAGTGCGGCGCTCCCTCAGTACTGCCCCTCCGACAGTGCGGTGCTCCCTCAGCACTGCACTGGGAGTGTCAGCCTGGATTTTGTGCTCAAGGCCTTGGAGTGGGACTTGAACCCAGAACCTTCTGACTCAGAGGCGAGAGAGAGCTACCCCCTGAGACACAGCTGATACATTCTCAAAGACTGAGCCTCCACAGCCCTCTGGGACAGAGAATTCCAAAGATTCACCCCCCTCTGAGTGAAGAAGTTTCTCCTCATCTCCGTCCTAAATGGCCGACCACTTATCCTGAGTCTGTGTGACCCCTGGTTCTGGACTCCCCAGCCCCGGGGGGGGAAACACCCTCCCTGTATCTACCCTGTCAAGCCCCCTCAGAATTTCATGATTCAATGAGATCACCTCTTCTAAACTCCAGAGAGTATCAGCCCCGGTCTACTCAATCTCTCCTCATAGGACAATCCTCCCATCCCAGGAATCAGTCTGGTGAACCTTCGTTGCACTCCCTCTATGGCAAGTATATCCTTCCACAGATTTGAGGTGATTGGTGTCATCACCATCATCATCATAGACAGCCCCTCGGAATCGAGGAAGACTTGCTTCCACTCTTAACATGAGTCCTTAGGTGGCTGAACAGCCCAATACGGGGAACCACAGTCCCTGTCACAGGTGGGACAGACAGACGTTGAGGGAAGGGGAGGGTGGGACTGGTTTGCCGCACGCTCCTTCCGCTGCCTGCGCTTGGTCTCTGCACGCTCTCGGCGACAAGACTCGAGGTGCTCAGCGCCCCCTCCCGGATGCACTCCCTCCACTTAGGGGCGGACTGATCTTTGGGCCCAGGGACTCCCAGGTGTGGGTGGGGATGTTGCACTTTATATCAGGGAGGGCTTTGAGGGTGGTCCCTTGTAACGTTTCCTCTGCCCCACCTTTGGCCCGTTTGCCCGTGAAGGAGTTCCCGAGTAGAGCGCTCGCTTTGGGGAGTCTCGTGTCTGGGGGGGGGGGGACATGCGGACAATGTGGCCCTGCCCAGCGGAGCTGGTCGAGTGTGGTCAGTGCTTCGATGGCTGGGGGATGTCGGGCCTGGTGTAGGGGTGTCTGGTTTACACTCTGATCCTTAAACCTCGGAACTTCTCGTGGAAAAGGACAACACGTGGCACGAACGTTAGGCTTAAGCCAGTGTCCGTTTTATTACACAACAAAAACCGACTAAAAGCGAAATCGAGTGAAGACATACAATCGCCATTCCCGGCTGTGGCTATTGTTGGTTGGTGGTCATTGGTTCCGGGACAGGTGGGTTCTTCGTCTGGGCGTTCTCTGCAGCGCCCGCTCCTTCCGTGTACGTTCCGTCCTTCGGTCTGTTCGTCCTCCCGACCTGTGTCCCTCTGTGCACTTGTCGTTCTACTTCATCTGTGTGCTTCTTCTTCTGTCTGTTCCTGTCCGTCGTCTTCTGCTTCGAGCCGGCATGTTCACATCCAGGTTTGGACTGATCTCCCGCCACTGCGGTTTTCTGATCAAGTCATTGCATCGCTGCGTTGTTTGGTGGTCCCCTTGGTTGATTGGCTCAGTCCCGCACCTCGGTCCCGTACCTCGGGAGCCTCTTATCAACAAGAGCAGACATTGGCGACGAGATACAACACCGCCTCCAGTGCGCCAGTGCAGCCTTCGGTCGCCTGAGGAAAAGAGTGTTTGAAGACCAGGCCCCTCAAATCCACCACCCAGCTCATGGTCTACAGGGCTGTAGTGATACCCGCCCTCCTGTGTGGCTCAGAGACATGGACCGTGTACAGTAGGTATCTCACCCCCAGCTCATGGTCCACAGGGCTGTAGTGATACCCGCCCTCCTGTGTGGCTCAGAGACATGGACCGTGTACAGTAGGTATCTCACCCCCAGCTCATGGTCTACAGGGCTGTAGTGATACCCGCCCTCCTGTGTGGCTCAGAGACATGGACCATGTACAGTAGGTATCTCACCCCCAGCTCATGGTCTACAGGGCTGTAGTGATACCCGCCCTCCTGTGTGGCTCAGAGACATGGACCATGTACAGTAGGTATCTCACCCCCAGCTCATGGTCTACAGGGCTGTAGTGATACCCGCCCTCCTGTGTGGCTCAGAGACATGGACCGTGTACAGTAGGTATCTCACCCCCAGCTCATGGTCTACAGGGCTGTAGTGATACCCGCCCTCCTGTATGGCTCAGAGACATGGACCATGTACAGTAGACACCTCGAGTCGCTGGAGAGATACCACCAACGCTGTCTCCGCAAGATCCTGCAAATCCCCCCGGGAGGACAGACGCACCAACGTTAGCGTCCTCGACCAGGCCCAACATCCCCAGCATCGAAGCACTGACCACACTCGACCAGCTCCGCTGGGCAGGACCACATTGTCCGCACGTCCCCCCCCAGACACGAGACTCCCCAAAGCGAGCGCTCTACTCGGAACTCCTTCACGGGCAAACGGGCCAAAGGTGGGGCAGAGGAAACGTTACAAGGGACCCACCCTCAAAGCCCCTCCCTGATATAAAGTGCAACATCCCCACCGACACCTGGGAGTCCCTGGGCCCAAAGACCAGTCCGCCCCAAGTGGAGGGAGTGCATCCGGGAGGGGGCGCTGAGCACCTCGAGTCTCGTCGCCGAGAGCGCGCAGAAACCCAGCGCAGGCAGCGTGCGGCAAACCAGTCCCACCCTCCCCTTCCCTCAACGTCTGTCTGTCCCACCTGTGACAGGGACTGTGGTTCCCCGTATTGGGACTGTTCAGCCACCGAAGGACTCATGTTAAGAGTGGGAGCAAGTCTTCCTCGATTCCGAGGGACGGCCGATGATGATGATGATGATGATGGCATGCTTTTTAAAATTCGTTCTGGGACCAGGCCGTCGCTGGCCAAGGCCCAGCATTTATCGCCCGTCCCTCGTCGCCCCTTGAGAAGGTGGTGGTGAGCCCCCTTCTTGAACCGCTGCAGTCCGTGTGGTGAAGGTGCTCCCACAGTGCTGTTAGGGAGGGAGTTCCAGGATTGTGACCCGGCGACGATGAAGGAACGGCCGATATATTCCCAAGTGGGGATGGTGTGTGACTGGGAGGGGAACGTGGAGATGGTGGTGTTCCCATGGACCTGCTGCCCTTGACCTTCTGGGCGGTAGAGGTCGCGGGTTTGTTGCCGGAGAAGCCTTGGCCAGTTGCCGCGGTGCATCTTGTGGATGGTACACACTGCAGCCAGGGAGCGCCGGTGGTGGAGGGAGTGAGTGTTGAAGGTGGTGGGGAGCGTGGCCCATCGAGCGGCTGCTTTGTCCTGGACGGTGTCGAGCTTCTCGAGTGTTTGTTGGAGCTGCAACTCATCCAGGCAAGTGGGGAGTGTTCCCTCACACTCCTGACTTGTGTCTTGTCGATGGTGGAGAGGCTTTGGGGAGTCAGGAGGTGAGACACAGAATACCCAGCCTCTGACCCGCTCTTGTGCTCCACGGTGTTGATGTGTCTGGTCCAGTCAATGGTGACCCCCGGGATGTTGACGGTGGGGGATTCGGACATGGTAATGCCGCTGAATGTCGCGGGGCATTGGTTAGACCCTCGCTTGTTGGAGATAGTCGTTGCCTGGCACGTGTCTGGGCGTGAACGGTAATCCAATGTTTCTTGTCTGTGGAATTCAGAGGGCCAGAATCTCAGGCTCGCTCCTGTATCTCAGGCCATCGTGCCTTTAAAAAGCTCGTGCCAATCCCAGCGGGAAGACGACACACCTCTGATGATTTAACCGAACCCAAAGTGGGCATTCATCAACATACCAAGGGGAAGAAGTTCTTATTTCTGCAATCAGCCGGACATCAGTGTAAACTGAAGTGCCAGGCGTGAATAATTTAGTGTCAGATCAAGCTCAGTTTAACCTCTCTCGCGTCTGAGTCAGCTGGTCGTGAGTTTGGGCCCCGTGATCCAGGCTGATTCTGACACTCCGCAGTTGGAAATACCGAGGGAGCGCCGCATTGTCGGAGGGGCAGTACTGAGGGAGTGCCGTACTGCGCTGTCGGAGAGGCAGTACTGAGGGAGTGCCGTACTGCGTTGTCGGAGGGGCAGTACTGAGGGAGTGCCGTACTGCGCTGTCGGAGAGGCAGTACTGAGGGAGTGCCGTACTGCGTTGTCGGAGGGGCAGTACTGAGGGAGTGCCGTACTGCGCTGTCGGAGGGGCAGTACTGAGGGAGTGCCGTACTGCGCTGTCGGAGGGGCAGTACTGAGGGAGTGCCGTACTGCGCTGTCGGAGGGGCAGTACTGAGGGAGCGCCGTACTGTCGGAGGGGCAATACTGAGGGAGCGCCGTACTGTCGGAGGGGCAGTACTGAGGGTGCGCCGTACTGTCGGAGGGGCAGTACTGAGGGTGCGCCGTACTGTCGGAGGGGCAGTACTGAGGGAGTGCCGCACTGTCGGAGGGGCAGTACTGAGGGAGTGCCGTACTGCGCTGTCGGAGGGGCAGTACTGAGGGAGCGCCGCACTGTCGGAGGGTCAGTACTGAGGGCGCGCCGCACTGTTGGAGGGGCAGTACTGAGGGAGCGCCGCACTGTCGGAGGGGCAGTACTGAGGGAGCGCCGCACTGTCGGAGGGGCAGTACTGAGGGAGTGCCGCACTGTCGGAGGGGCAGTACTGAGGGAGTGCCGCACTGTCGGAGGGGCAGTACTGAGGGAGTGCCGCACTGTCGGAGGGGCAGTACTGAGGGAGTGCCGCACTGTCGGAGGGGCGGTACTGAGGGAGTGCCGCACTGTCGGAGGGGCGGTACTGAGGGAGCGCCGCACTGTCGGAGGGGCGGTACTGAGGGAGTGCCGCACTGTCGGAGGGGCTGTACTGAGGGAGCGCCGTACTGTCGGAGGGGCTGTACTGAGGGAGCGCCGTACTGTCGGACGGGCAGTAACCTGCAAGGCTACGGACCAAGAGCTGGAAAGTGGCTTTGACTATTCTAACACACTCCTGGCCGGCCTCCCACATTCTACCCGACGTAAACTAGAGGCGATCCAAAACTCGGCTGACCTGTGTCCTAACTCGCATCGAGTCCCACTCACCCATCACCCCCTGTGCTCACTGCCCCGTGTCCTAACTCACACCGAGTCCCACTCACCCATCACCCCCTGTGCTCACTGCCCCGTGTCCTAACTCACACCGAGTCCCACTCACCCATCACCCCCTGTGCTCACTGACCCGTGTCCTAACTCACACCAAGTCCCGCTCACCCATCACCCCCTGTGCTCACTGCCCCCGTGTCCTAACTCACACCCAGTCCCGCTCACCCATCACCCCGTGTGCTCACTGCCCCCGTGTCCTAACTCACACCCAGTCCCACTCACCCATCACCCCCTGTGCTCACTGCCCCCGTGTCCTAACTCACACCCAGTCCCACTCACCCATCACCCCCTGTGCTCACTGACCCGTGTCCTAACTCACACCCAGTCCCACTCACCCATCACCCCCTGTGCTCACTGCCCCCGTGTCCTAACTCACACCCAGTCCCACTCACCCATCACCCCCTGTGCTCACTGACCCGTGTCCTAACTCACACCCAGTCCCACTCACCCATCACCCCCTGTGCTCGCTGACCGACATTGGCTCCCGGTTAAGCAACGCCTCGATTTCAAAATTCTCATCCTTGTTACAAATCCTTCCATGGCCCTACACCCCTCCCTATCTCTGTAACCTCCTCCAGCCCCTACACCCCTCCCTATCTCTGTAACCTCCTCCAGCCCCTACACCCCTCCCTATCTCTGTAACCTCCTCCAGCCCCTACACCCCTCCCCATCTCTGTAACCTCCAGCCCCTACACCCCTCCCGATCTCTGTAACCTCCTCCAGCCCCTACACCCCTCCCTATGTCTGTAACCTCCTCCAGCCCCTACACCCCTCCCTATCTCTGTAACCTCCTCCAGCCCCTACACCCCTCCCTATCTCTGTAACCTCCTCCAGCCCCTACACCCCTCCCTATCTCTATACCCGCCTCCAGCCCCGACACCCCTCCCTATCTCTGTAACCTCCAGCCCCTACACCCCTCCCTAAATCTGCAACCTCCTCCAGCCCCACAACCCCCCGAGATCTCTGCACACCTCTAATTCTGCCCCCCTGACCATCCCCGATTATAATCGCTCCACCATCGGAGGCCGTGCCTTCTGTTGCCTGGGGCCCCGAGCTCTGGAACTCCCTCCCTAAACCTCTCCGCCTCTCGACCTCTCTCTCCTCCTTCGAGACGCTCCTTAAAACCTCCCTCTGTGACCCAGCTTTTGCTCACCTGCCCTAGCTTCTCCTTGTGTGGCTCGGGGTTAAATTGATCTGTTTTTGCCTTCGAGCGCTCCTGCGAAGCACTCTGGGACGGTTCACTCCGTTAAAGCCGCGATACAAATAAAAGTTACTGTTATTGTTTTGTGGGAGCTTTCTGTGCGCAAATTGGCCGCTGCGTTTCCTACGTTACAACAGTGACTACACTCCAGGACATATCTTATTGGCTGTAAAGCGCTTTGAACCGTCCTGTAAGCTATCTAACGCCAAGTGTTTTTTCTTTCTTTTACAGGTGTAGACTTGAAGTGCTGTAACCTACAGGGCTACGGACTGAGAGCGGGAAAGCGGGATTCGGCTGGGTAGCTCTTGGTTGGCCGACAATGGGCTAAATGGACTCATAGAAACATGGACAATAGGTGCAGGAGTAGGCCATTCGGCCCTTCGAGCCTGCACCACCATTCAATATGATCATGGCTGATCATTCCCTCAGTACCCCATTCCTGCTTTCTCTCCATACCCCCTTGATCCCTTTAGCCGTAAGGGCCACATCTAACTCCCTCTTGAATATATCCAATGAACTGGCCTCAACAACTCTCTGCGGTAGAGAATTCCACAGGTTCACCACTCTCTGGGTGAAGAAGTTTCTCCTCATCTCGGTCCTAAATGGCTTACCCCTTATCCTTAGACTGTGTGACCCCTGGTTCTGGACTTCCCCAACATTGGGAACATTCTTCCCGCATCGAACCTGTCCCGTCCCGTCAGAATCTGATACGTTTCGATGAGAACCCCTCTCATCCTTCTAAACTCCAGTGAATAAAGGCCCAGTCGATCCAGTCTCTCCTCATATGACAGTCCAGCCATCCCGGGGAATCAGTCCGGTGAACCTTCGCTGCACTCCCTCAATAGCAAGAACGTCCTTCCTCAGATTAGGAGACCAAAACTGAACACAATATTCCAGGTGTGGCCTCACCAAGGCCCTGTACAACTGTAGCAACACCTCCCTGCTCCTATACTCAAATCCTCTCGCTATGAAGGCCAACATACCATTTGCCTTCTTCACCGCCTGCTGTACCTGCATGTCAACTTTCAATGACTGATGTACCATGACACCCAGGTCTCGTTGCACCTCCCCTTTTCCTAATCTGCCGCCATTCAGATAATATTCTGCCTTCCTGTTTTTGCCCCCAAAGTGGATCACCTCACATTTATCCACATTATACTGCATCTGCCATGCATTTGCCCGCTCGCCTAACCTGTCCAAGTCACCCTGCAGCCTCTTAGCGTCCCCCTCACAGCTCCTGCCTTTACTACAGGAGGATTTGAGTCTGAGAGTAAAGATGTCTTACTGCGATTATATCGGGCCCTGTTCAGACCACACCTGGAGTCTTGTGTACAATTCTGGTCTCCTTACCGAAGGAGGGATATACTTGCCATAGAGGGAGTGCAACAGACTGATTCCTGGGATGGGGGGGGGATTGTCCTATGAGGAGAGATTGAGTAGACCGGGCCGATATTCTCTCGAGTTTAGAAGAATGAGAGGGGACCTCATTGAAACGTACACAAGGGCTTGAAAGGGAGATATAGAATTAGAGCAATTTACAGGGCAGGAGGAGGCCATATTGGCCCATCGTGTCCGCCCCGGCCGACAAAGAGCCGCACGGCCCTGGGTCAGCAGCCCTGAAGGTTACATATAAACCCACGAACAATGACGGAAAGGCAAAGAGCACCCGGCCCAACCAGTCCGCCCCACACTCAACTACGACACCCCTTACACCGAAACATTCTACACTCCACCCCAACCAGAGCCACGTGATCTCCTGGGAGAGGCAAAAAAAAAACCAGATAAAAAAAAACCCAGGCCAATTTCGGGAGGGAAAAAAATCTGGGAAAGTTCCTCTCCGACCCATCCGGGCCGTCGACACGAGTCCAGGAGATCACCCTGGCCGTATTCCATTCCCTGCAGAACATACCATCGTAAATGCAGGGAGGGTGTTTCCCCCCCCCGGGGCTGGGGAGTCTAGGACCAGGGGTCACACAGTCTCAGGGTCAGGGGTCGGCCATTTAGGACTGAGGTGAGGAGAAACTTCTTCACTCAGAGGGGGGTGAATCTTTGGAATTCTCTGCCCCAGAGGGCTGTGGAGGCTCGGTCTTTGGTTATGAGGAGAGACTGGGTCGACTGGGCCTGTATTCACTCGAATGAGATGGGGCATCTCATTGAAAGGTATAAAATTCTGACGGGGTTGGACAGACTGGATGTGGGGAGGGTGTGTTTCCCCCGGGGCTGGGAAGTCTAGAAGAAGGGGTTCACAGCCTCAGGATACGGGGTAGGAAATTCAGGAGCGAGATGAGGAGAAACGTTTTCACTCCGAGGGTGGTGAACCCGTGGAATTCTCGACCACAGAAGGCTGTGGAGGCCACGTGACTGAATATATTTAAGAGCGAGACAGATAGATTTCTAGACACAAGAGGCATCAAGGGGTATGGGGAGAAAGCGGGAATATGGTGTTGAGATAGAGGATCAGCCCATGGTCATATTGAATGGTGGTGCAGGCTCGAGGGGCCGAATGGCCTGCTCCTCCTGCTCCTATGTTTCTACATTCAAGGCTGAGATCGATAGATTTTTGGACCATTAAGGGAATCACAGGATCGGGCGGGAAAGTAGAGCTGAGGTCAATGGACAGCCGTGACACTAAGTTGGGTGGCAGTGTGAGCTGCGAGGAGGATGCTATGAGGCTGCAGAGTGACTTGGATAGGTTAGGTGAGTGGGCAAATGCATGGCAGATGAAGTATAATGTGGATAAATGTGAGGTTATCCACTTTGGTGGTAAAAACAGAGAGACAGACTATTATCTGAATGGTGACAGATTAGGAAAAGGGGAGGTGCAACGAGACCTGGGTGTCATGGTACATCAGTCATTGAAGGTTGGCATGCAGGTACAGCAGGTGGTGAAGAAAGCAAATGGCATGTTGGCCTTCATAGCGAGGGGATTTGAGTGCAGGGGCAGGGGGGTGTTGCTACAGTTGTACAGGGCCTTGGTGAGGCCACACCTGGAGTATTGTGTGCAGTTTTGGTCTCCTAACTTGAGGAAGGACATTCTTGCTATTGAGGGAGTGCAGCGAAGGTTCACCAGACTGATTCCCGGGATGGCGGGACTGACCTATCAAGAAAGACTGGATCAACTGGCCTTGTATTCACTAGAGTTCAGAAGGATGAGAGGGGACCTCATAGAAACATATAAAATTCTGACGGGTTTAGACAGGTTAGATGCAGGAAGAATGTTCCCGATGTTGGGGAAGTCCAGAACCAGGGGTCACACAGTCTAAGGATAAGGGGTAAGCCATTTAGGACCGAGATAAGGAGAAACTTCTTCACCCAGAGAGTGGTGAACCTGTGGAATTCTCTACCACAGAGAGTAGTTGAGGCCAATTCACTAAATATATTCAAAAAGGAGTTAGATGAAGTCCTTACTACTCGGGGGATCAATGGGTATGGAGAGAAAGCAGGAATGGGGTACTGAAGTTGCATGATCAGCCATGATCTTATTGAATGGCGGAGCAGGCTCGAAGGGCCGAATGGCTGACTCCTGCTCCCAATTCTTGCGTTATGTTCCGTGCTGAAAATCTGCACGGCTCAGTAAAGTCCTTCCACAATACCACAAAAGCCACACGAGGCACATCCTATAGACAAGGTCACCCTGTGACCCGAACCTTTATTCACAGGACCAAGAAGTCATGACCCTGCGGGGGACCTCCCTTTATATCCCTGGATGACCAGGTGAGGAGTGTCTCCCACAAGTTCACCCCCTGGTGGTCAAGGTGTGCATTGCTCAAGTATATACAGTATCGCAGTGTTGTTACATGGAGGTTACATACATGACATCACCTCCCCCCCCCCCCCCCTCCCCCCAACGTCTTATTGGGATCACAGGTTAAGTCTCTCGGGTGGTCTGCGCTCCCTCGTGGAGCGCCGCAGTTGAGGCTCTGGTTGTTGAGCCTTGGACTGCGTGTCTGTCCCCTGTGGTGATTCCGGCCTGTCCGGGCTGGCCGCAGGGACCGTGCATGCTGCTGAATGTTCTTGTTGCTCGTTCACTGGCGGTGGTGTGAATACCATCTCATGACCTGCCTCAGGTTCCTCAGTGTCCATGCTGAACCTTTTTTTTTTACTTGGTCCAGATGCTTGCGGCATATCTGCCCATTGCTAAGTTTAACCACTATGACCCTATTCCCCTCTTTATCTATTACAGTACCCTCAAGCCATTTGGTCCCCAAAGCGTGATTGAGGACAAATACGGGGGTCACCAATTTCTATACGTCTCCCCCTTGAATTTCGGTCATGGTACTCATTTTGGGACTGGCGCTTGTCCTCAACAATGTCGGACAGGACAGGATGAATGAGGGACAGCCGAGTTTTGAGCGTTCGTTTCACGAGTAGCTCCGTGGGCGGGACCCCCGTGAGCGAGTGCGGTCGGGACCTATAGGCCAGCAGGAGGTGCGATAGGCGGCATTGAAGGGAGGGCCCTTGAATCCTGAGCATGCCTTGCTTTATGATTTGGACCGCACGTTCCGCCTGGCCATTGGAGGCCGGCTTGAACGGTGCTGTCCTGACATGGTTGATGCCATTGCCCGACACGAACTCCCGGAATTCGTAGCTGGTGAAACACGGGCCATTATCGCTAACCAGGATGTCCGGCAAGCCGTGGGTCGCAAAGACCGCGCGCAGACTCTCCACAGTGGTGGATGTCGTGCACAAATTCAAAATAAGAACATAACATAAGAACATAAGAATTAGGAACAGGAGTAGGCCATCGAGCCCCTCGAGCCTGCTCCGCCATTCAACAAGATCATGGCTGATCTGGCCGTGGACTCAGCTCCACTTACCCGCCCGCTCCCCGTAACCCTTAATTCCCTTATTGGTTCAAAATCTATCTATCTGTGACTTGAATACATTCAATGAGCTAGCCTCAACTGCTTCCCTGGGCAGAGAATTCCACAGATTCACAACCCTCTGGGAGAAGAAATTCCTTCTCAACTCGGTTTTAAATGGGCTCCCCCGTATTTTGAGGCTGTGCCCCCCTAGTTCTAGTCTCCCCGACCAGTGGAAACAACCTCTCTGCCTCTATCTTGTCTATCCCTTTCATTATTTTAAATGTTTCTATAAGATCACCCCTCATCCTTCTGAGCTCCAACGAGTAAAGACCCAGGCTACTCAATCTATCATCATAAGGTAACCCCCTCATCTCCGGAATCAGCCTAGTGAATCGTCTCTGTACCCCCTCCAAAGCCAGTATATCCTTCCTTAAGTAAGGTGACCAAAACTGCACGCAGTACTCCAGGTGCGGCCTCACCAATACCCTGTACAGTTGCAGCAGGACCTCCCTGCTTTTGTACTCCATCCCTCTCGCAATGAAAGCCAACATCCCATTCGCCTTCCTGATTACCTGCTGCACCTGCAAACTAACTTTTTGGGATTCATGCACAAGGATGCACTTCAGTCCCACTCTCCTGATCTTTGGGCACCCTGTGCGGAGGGGAGCGGGTAGGTCCGAGGGCCTCCTCGTAGGACTGCTCCTGGGCACGGCCAAGGGTGCCATCAGCCGGTCCAGGCAGCGGGCGGTCGAGGGGGTCGTTCAACCTGACTGCCTGCCTCTCTTCCGCTCTTACATCCGGTCCAGGGTGTCCTTGGAGATGGAGCACGCGGTGTCCACCGGTACGCTCGCGGCCTTCCGCGAGAGGTGGGCACCGGAGGGACTGGAGTGCATCATCACGCCCGGCAACCAAATTTTAATTTGATTTTACGTTTTAAAGTTTAATTTGTTTTCATTGCCGGTGCTTTTAGTGTCCCCCTTCCCTTTTATAAGGGGCACTGGAAAAATGTGATTTTAGCGCCCAAAAAAAAAACCAAAAAAAAATGAAAAACACAAAAAAAAAACAAAAAAAGGAAAAAAGGGCCTTGTAAATGTCTGGTGTGTCACCCAGGTCGGGTGGCACGGTTTAATGTTTTATGTTTTTGCAGGTGAACTCCAAAAAGAGTTTCATGCACAAGGACCCCCAGGTCCCTCTGCACCGCAGCATGTTGTAATTTCTCCCCATTCAAATAATATTCCCTTTTACTGTTTTTTTTCCCCCAAGGTGGATGACCTCACACTTTCCGACATTGTATTCCATCTGCCAAACCTTAGCCCATTTGCTTAACCTATCCAAATCTCTTTGCAGCCTCTCCGTGTCCTCTACACAACCCGCTTTCCCACTAATCTTAGTGTTATCTGCAAATGTTGTTACACTACACTCTGTCCCCTCTTCCAGGTCATCTATGTCTATTGTAAACAGTTGTGGTCCCAGCACCGATCCCTGTGGCACACCACTAACCACCGATTTCCAACCCGAAAAGGACCCATTTATTCCCGACTGAGGCACTCGATCCATTTCGAGTGCGCATCAACCGCGACGAGAAACATTTTCCCCACGAAGGGGGCCCGCATAGTGAACGCGCGACCATGGCCTGGTGGGCCGAGGGCCACGGGCTGAGCGGGGTGCTCTCTGGTGGTGGGGGGGGGGGGCATTGCCCAGCTGAGCAACACAGTACCGTCCCTCCGTGTTAGCGGTGGCCATTCTCGTCGATTCCCGTTCCTCGTCGCCAATGTAAAGTCCTTCCCACACAATGCCACAAATCCAACGCGAGGCACGCTCTGTGTGGATAAGGTCACTCTGTGGCTTGAACCTTTATACACAGGACCAAGAAGTGAGGACCTTTTATATACCTGGGTGACCAGGTCAGGAGTGTCCCATAGAAACATAGAAAATAGGTGCAGGAGCAGGCCATTCGGCCCTTCTAGCCTGCACCACCATTCAATGAGTTCATGGCTGAACATGCAACTTCAGTACCCCATTCCTGCTTTCTCGCCATACCCCTTGATCCCCCGAGTAGTAAGGACTTCATCTAACTCCTTTTTGAATATATTTAGTGAATTGGCCTCAACAACTCTCTGGGGTAGAGAATTCCACAGGTTCACCACTCTCTGGATGAAGAAGTTTCTCCTCATCTCGGTCCTAAATGGCTTACCCCTTATCCTTAGACTGTGTCCCCTGGTTCTGGACTTCCCCAACATTGGGAACATTCTTCCTGCATCTAACCTGTCTAAACCCGTCAGGATTTTAAACGTTTCTATGAGGTCCCCTCTCACTCTTCTGAACTCTAGTGAATACAAGCCCAGTCGATCCAGTCTTTCTTGACAGGTCAGTCCCACCATCCCGGGAATCAGTCTGGTGAACCTTTGCTGCACTCCCTCAATAGCAAGAATGTCCTTCCTCAAGTTAGGAGACCAAAACTGTACACAATACTCCAGGTGTGGCCTCACCAAGGCCCTGTACAACTGTAGCAACACCTCCCTGCCCCTGTACTCCAATCCCCTCGCTATGAAGGCCAACATGCCATTTGCTTTCTTAACTGCCTGCTGTACCTGCATGGCCAACCTTCAATGACTGATGTACCATGACATCCAGGTCTCGTTGCACCTCCCCTTTTCCTAATCTGTCACCATTCAGATAATAGTCTGTCTCTCTGTTTTTAACCACCAAAGTGGATAACCCTCACATTTATCCACATTATACTTCATCTGCCATGCATTTGCCCACTCACCTAACCTATCCAAGTCACTCTGCAGCCTCATAGCATCCTCCTCGCAGCTCACACTGCCACCCAACTTAGTGTCATCCGCAAATTTGGAGATACTGCATTTAATCCCCTCGTCTAAATCATTAATGTACAATGTAAACAGTTGGGGCCCCAGCACAGTGTCTCGCACAAGTTTGCCCCCCCACCCCCCCCCACAACCCGCCCCCCGCTGAGGTCAAGGCGTGCATTTCTCAAGTATATACGGTATGGCGGCGTTTGTTGCATCAAAGTTGCATCAATGACAGGCTCCGGCCTCAAACTCCCCCGGGCCCTTTGCAATAAAGAGAGTGCAAGAGGGGGAGTGAGTGAGGCAGAGAGAAAGAGAGAGAGAGAGAGAGAGAGAGGGAGGAGAAAAAGAGAGAAGGAGGGCAAAAAACCCCCCCCTCTCCACCCCCAATGCCAACATGCTCCAGTGTCAGGGCACAGGCATGTGTGTCTGCAGCAACACGTGGTGGGGGGGCGGCGGCGCCAGGCTCAAAGATGGCCGCCACCCCCCCCCGCTTGCCTACCTCAATTCGTCACACTTGCCAGGATGCAGACAGCTGACCGCCGCGGACGCACACGCGCGCCAGCCTCAAAGATGGCCGCCGCGCCTTGGCCGGCTTCAAATCGTCACACTTGCCAGTACCGAAGGACCCCTCCCCTTCACCCCCCCACCCCCCCCTACCTTTTTTTTTCGTCCAAGCCCAGCGCCTGATTTGGATATTTTCTTTTTTTTTTGAAATGATGTTGAAATAAAATGTTTGCCGGGCGAGTTTATTCTCCCGGAGGGGTTTTTTCCCCGCGGGGGACCCGGCTCCCAACCCCCCCACGCCGGGTGGGCGGGGCCGAGGGGCGGGGCCGTGGGGGAAGGGTCCCGGATGGGGGAAGGCGGCGGCCGGGAGAAGGCGGGTCCCGAGGCCAAAGCGAGAGAAATGGCGGATTTCGACGATTACGAGGACCGGGCTTACAGCTCGTTCGGCAGCCGCAGGTGAGGGGCAGGCGGCCGGGCCGGCGGGCGGCACGATGGGGCGCCGGGCGGAGGCGGATGGCGGCGGATGGCGACTAGGCCGCAGGGCGGACGCCATAACCCCGGGGAGGGGGAGGGGGTGAGGCAATTGATCAATACCCAGACCCCCCTCTCCCCTTATATACCCAGGGAGGGGGTGAGGCAATTGATCAATACCCAGACCCCCCTCTCTCCCCTTATATACCCAGGGAGGGGGTGAGGCAATTGATCAATACCCAGACCCCCCTCTCCCCTTATATACCCAGGGAGGGGGTGAGGCAATTGATCAATACCCAGACCCCCCCTCTCCCCTTATATACCCAGGGAGGGGGTGAGGCAATTGATCAATACCCAGACCCCACCTCTCCCCTTATATACCCAGGGAGGGGGTGAGGCAATTGATCAATACCCAGACCCCCCTCTCCCCCCTTATATACCCAGGGAGGGGGTGAGGCAATTGATCAATACCCAGACCCCCCTCTCCCCCCTTATATACCCAGGGAGGGGGTGAGGCAATTGATCAATACCCAGACCCCCCCTCTCTCCCCCCTTATATACCCAGGGAGGGGGTGAGGCAATTGATCAATACCCAGACCCCCCCTCTCTCCCCCCTTATATACCCAGGGAGGGGGTGAGGCAATTGATCAATACCCAGACCCCCCCTCTCTCCCCCCTTATATACCCAGGGAGGGGGTGAGGCAATTGATCAATACCCAGACCCCCCTCTCCCCCCTTATATACCCAGGGAGGGGGTGAGGCAATTGATCAATACCCAGACCCCCCTCTCCCCCCTTATATACCCAGGGAGGGGGTGAGGCAATTGATCAATACCCAGACCCCCCTCTCCCCCCTTATATACCCAGGGAGGGGGTGAGGCAATTGATCAATACCCAGACCCCCTCTCCCCTTATATACCCAGGGAGGGGGTGAGGCAATTGATCAATACCCAGACCCCACCTCTCCCCTTATATACCCAGGGAGGGGGTGAGGCAATTGATCAATACCCAGACCCCACCTCTCCCCTTATATACCCAGGGAGGGGGTGAGGCAATTGATCAATACCCAGACCCCCTCTCTCCCCTTATATACCCAGGGAGGGGGTGAGGCAATTGATCAATACCCAGACCCCCCTCTCCCCCTTATATACCCAGGGAGGGGGTGAGGCAATTGATCAATACCCAGACCCCCCTCTCCCCCTTATATACCCAGGGAGGGGGTGAGGCAATTGATCAATACCCAGACCCCCCCTCCCCTTATATACCCAGGGAGGGGCTGAGGCAATTGATCAATACCCAGACCCCCCTCTCCCCCCTTATATACCCAGGGAGGGGGTGAGGCAATTGATCAATACCCAGACCCCCCCTCTCCCCTTATATACCCAGGGAGGGGGTGAGGCAATTGATCAATACCCAGACCCCCCTCTCCCCCTTATATACCCAGGGAGGGGGTGAGGCAATTGATCAATACCCAGACCCCCCTCTCCCCCCTTATATACCCAGGGAGGGGGTGAGGCAATTGATCAATACCCAGACCCCCCTCTCCCCTTATATACCCAGGGAGGGGGTGAGGCAATTGATCAATACCCAGACCCCCCTCTCCCCTTATATACCCAGGGAGGGGGTGAGGCAATTGATCAATACCCAGATCCCCCCTCTCCCCCTTATATACCCAGGGAGGGGGTGAGGCAATTGATCAATACCCAGACCCCCCTCTCCCCCTTATATACCCAGGGAGGGGGTGAGGCAATTGATCAATACCCAGACCCCCCCTCCCCCCTTATATACCCAGGGAGGGGGTGAGGCAATTGATCAATACCCAGACCCCCCTCTCCCCCCTTATATACCCAGGGAGGGGGTGAGGCAATTGATCAATACCCAGACCCCCCTCTCCCCTTATATACCCAGGGAGGGGGTGAGGCAATTGATCAATACCCAGACCCCCCTCTCCCCCTTATATACCCAGGGAGGGGGTGAGGCAATTGATCAATACCCAGACCCCCCCTCTCCCCTTATATACCCAGGGAGGGGGTGAGGCAATTGATCAATACCCAGACCCCCCTCTCCCCCCTTATATACCCAGGGAGGGGGTGAGGCAATTGATCAATACCCAGACCCCCCCCTCTCCCCTTATATACCCAGGGAGGGGGTGAGGCAATTGATCAATACCCAGACCCCCCTCTCCCCCCTTATATACCCAAGGGAGGGGGTGAGGCAATTGATCAATACCCAGACCCCACCTCTCCCCTTATATACCCAGGGAGGGGGTGAGGCAATTGATCAATACCCAGACCCCCCTCTCCCCCCTTATATACCCAGGGAGGGGGTGAGGCAATTGATCAATACCCAGACCCCCCTCTCCCCTTATATACCCAGGGAGGGGGTGAGGCAATTGATCAATACCCAGACCCCCCCTCTCCCCTTATATACCCAGGGAGGGGGTGAGGCAATTGATCAATACCCAGACCCCCCTCTCCCCTTATATACCCAGGAGGGGGTGAGGCAATTGATCAATACCCAGACCCCCTCTCCCCTTATATACCCAGGGAGGGGGTGAGGCAATTGATCAATACCCAGACCCCCCTCTCCCCTTATATACCCAGGGAGGGGGTGAGGCAATTGATCAATACCCAGACCCCCTCTCCCCCCTTATATACCCAGGGAGGGGGTGAGGCAATTGATCAATACCCAGACCCCCCTCTCCCCTTATATACCCAGGGAGGGGGTGAGGCAATTGATCAATACCCAGACCCCACCTCTCCCCTTATATACCCAGGGAGGGGGTGAGGCAATTGATCAATACCCAGACCCCACCTCTCCCCTTATATACCCAGGGAGGGGGTGAGGCAAATTGATCAATACCCAGACCCCCTCTCTCCCCTTATATACCCAGGGAGGGGGTGAGGCAATTGATCAATACCCAGACCCCCCTCTCCCCCCTTATATACCCAGGGAGGGGGTGAGGCAATTGATCAATACCCAGACCCCCCTCTCCCCCTTATATACCCAGGGAGGGGGTGAGGCAATTGATCAATACCCAGACCCCCCCTCCCCTTATATACCCAGGGAGGGGCTGAGGCAATTGATCAATACCCAGACCCCCCTCTCCCCCCTTATATACCCAGGGAGGGGGTGAGGCAATTGATCAATACCCAGACCCCCCCTCTCCCCTTATATACCCAGGGAGGGGGTGAGGCAATTGATCAATACCCAGACCCCCCTCTCCCCTTATATACCCAGGGAGGGGGTGAGGCAATTGATCAATACCCAGACCCCCCTCTCCCCCCTTATATACCCAGGGAGGGGGTGAGGCAATTGATCAATACCCAGACCCCCCTCTCCCCTTATATACCCAGGGAGGGGGTGAGGCAATTGATCAATACCCAGACCCCCCTCTCCCCTTATATACCCAGGGAGGGGGTGAGGCAATTGATCAATACCCAGATCCCCCCTCTCCCCTTATATACCCAGGGAGGGGGTGAGGCAATTGATCAATACCCAGACCCCCCCTCTCCCCCTTATATACCCAGGGAGGGGGTGAGGCAATTGATCAATACCCAGACCCCCCTCCCCCCTTATATACCCAGGGAGGGGGTGAGGCAATTGATCAATACCCAGACCCCCCCTCTCCCCCCTTATATACCCAGGGAGGGGGTGAGGCAATTGATCAATACCCAGACCCCCCTCTCCCCTTATATACCCAGGGAGGGGGTGAGGCAATTGATCAATACCCAGACCCCCCCTCTCCCCCTTATATACCCAGGGAGGGGGTGAGGCAATTGATCAATACCCAGACCCCCCCTCTCCCTTATATACCCAGGGAGGGGGTGAGGCAATTGATCAATACCCAGACCCCCCTCTCCCCCCTTATATACCCAGGGAGGGGGTGAGGCAATTGATCAATACCCAGACCCCCCCCTCTCCCCTTATATACCCAGGGAGGGGGTGAGGCAATTGATCAATACCCAGACCCCCCTCTCCCCCCTTATATACCCAGGGAGGGGGTGAGGCAATTGATCAATACCCAGACCCCACCTCTCCCCTTATATACCCAGGGAGGGGGTGAGGCAATTGATCAATACCCAGACCCCCCTCTCCCCCCTTATATACCCAGGGAGGGGGTGAGGCAATTGATCAATACCCAGACCCCCCTCTCCCCTTATATACCCAGGGAGGGGGTGAGGCAATTGATCAATACCCAGACCCCCCCTCTCCCCTTATATACCCAGGGAGGGGGTGAGGCAATTGATCAATACCCAGACCCCCCTCTCCCCTTATATACCCAGGGAGGGGGTGAGGCAATTGATCAATACCCAGACCCCCCTCTCCCCTTATATACCCAGGGAGGGGGTGAGGCAATTGATCAATACCCAGACCCCCCCCTCTCCCCTTATATACCCAGGGAGGGGGTGAGGCAATTGATCAATACCCAGACCCCCCTCTCTCCCCTTATATACCCAGGGAGGGGGTGAGGCAATTGATCAATACCCAGACCCCCCCTCCCCCCTTCTATACCCAGGGAGGGGGTGAGGCAATTGATCAATACCCAGACCCCACCTCTCCCCTTATATACCCAGGGAGGGGGTGAGGCAATTGATCAATACCCAGACCCCCTCTCCCCTTATATACCCAGGGAGGGGGTGAGGCAATTGATCAATACCCAGACCCCCCTCTCCCCTTATATACCCAGGGAGGGGGTGAGGCAATTGATCAATACCCAGACCCCCCCCTCTCCCCTTATATACCCAGGGAGGGAGTGAGGCAATTGATCAATACCCAGACCCCCCCTCTCCCCCTTATATACCCAGGGAGGGGGTGAGGCAATTGATCAATACCCAGACCCCCTCTCTCCCCTTATATACCCAGGGAGGGGGTGAGGCAATTGATCAATACCCAGACCCCCCTCTCCCCCTTATATACCCAGGGAGGGGGTGAGGCAATTGATCAATACCCAGACCCCCCCTCTCCCCTTATATACCCAGGGAGGGGGTGAGGCAATTGATCAATACCCAGACCCCCCTCTCCCCCTTATATACCCAGGGAGGGGGTGAGGCAATTGATCAATACCCAGACCCCCCTCTCCCCCTTATATACCCAGGGAGGGGGTGAGGCATTTGATCAATACCCAGACCCCCCTCTCCCCTTATATACCCAGGGAGGGGGTGAGGCAATTGATCAATACCCAGACCCCCCTCTCCCCCCTTATATACCCAGGGAGGGGGTGAGGCAATTGATCAATACCCAGTCCCCCCTTATATACCCAGGGAGGGGGTGAGGCAATTGATCAATACCCAGACCCCCCTCTCCCCCTTATATACCCAGGGAGGGGGTGAGGCATTTGATCAATACCCAGACCCCCTCTCCCCCCTTATATACCCAGGGAGGGGGTGAGGCAATTGATCAATACCCAGACCCCCCCTCTCCCCCTTATATACCCAGGGAGGGGGTGAGGCAATTGATCAATACCCAGACCCCCCCTCTCCCCCTTATATACCCAGGGAGGGGGTGAGGCAATTGATCAATACCCAGACCCCCCTCTCTCCCCTTATATACCCAGGGAGGGGGTGAGGCAATTGATCAATACCCAGACCCCCCTCTCTCCCCTTATATACCCAGGGAGGGGGTGAGGCAATTGATCAATACCCAGACCCCCCTCTCCCCCCTTATATACCCAGGGAGGGGTGAGGCAATTGATCAATACCCAGACCCCCCTCTCCCCTTATATACCCAGGGAGGGGGTGAGACAATTGATCAATACCCAGACCCCCCTCTCCCCTTATATACCCAGGGAGGGGGTGAGGCAATTGATCAATACCCAGACCCCCCTCTCTCCCCTGATATACCCAGGGAGGGGGTGAGGCAATTGATCAATACCCAGACCCCCCTCTCCCCCCTTATATACCCAGGGAGGGGGTGAGACAATTGATCAATACCCAGACCCCCCTCTCCCCTTATATACCCAGGGAGGGGGTGAGGCAATTGATCAATACCCAGACCCCCCTCTCTCCCCTGATATACCCAGGGAGGGGGTGAGACAATTGATCAATACCCAGACCCCCCTCTCTCCCCTGATATACCCAGGGAGGGGGTGAGGCAATTGATCAATACCCAGACCCCCCCTCTCCCCTTATATACCCAGGGAGGGGGTGAGGCAATTGATCAATACCCAGACCCCCCTCTCCCCTTATATACCCAGGGAGGGGGTGAGGCAATTGATCAATACCCAGACCCCCCTCTCTCCCCTTATATACCCAGGGAGGGGGTGAGGCAATTGATCAATACCCAGACCCCCCTCTCTCCCCCTTATATACCCAGGGAGGGGGTGAGGCAATTGATCAATACCCAGACCCCCCTCTCCCCTTATATACCCAGGGAGGGGGTGAGGCAATTGATCAATACCCAGACCCCCCCTCTCCCCCTTATATACCCAGGGAGGGGGTGAGGCAATTGATCAATACCCAGACCCCCCTCTCCCCTTATATACCCAGGGAGGGGGTGAGGCAATTGATCAATACCCAGACCCCCCTCTCCCCTTATATACCCAGGGAGGGGGTGAGGCAATTGATCAATACCCAGACCCCCCTCTCCCCTTATATACCCAGGGAGGGGGTGAGGCAATTGATCAATACCCAGACCCCCCTCTCCCCTTATATACCCAGGGAGGGGTGAGGCAATTGATCAATACCCAGACCCCCCCCTCTCCCCTTATATACCCAGGGAGGGGGTGAGAATTGATCAATACCCAGACCCCCCCCTCTCCCCTTATATACCCAGGGAGGGGGTGAG